>NC_068987.1:40073864-40076471 GCF_001194135.2 Octopus bimaculoides
GGCTCTGCTAGTATGTTGTTAAAGTTTTCTGCCAGCTTTTTATGCATTCCTGGCAGGTGTTTTAACCAGAAATTGGAGATCTTGTCGTGCCCAGGTGCCTTCCAGTTGCTTAGTCTTATTATTATTATTATTATTATTATTATTATTATTATTATTATTATTATTATTATTAGTAGTAGTAGTAGTAGTAGTAGTAGTAGTAGTAGTAAGGCAGCAAGCTGGCAGAATCATCAGCATGCTTGGCAGCATGCTTAGCTGCATTTCGTCCATCCTTATGTTCTGAGTTCAAATTCCTCCAAGGTCAACTTTGCCTTTCATCCTTTCAGGCTCGATAAATTAAGTACCAGTGAAACACTTGGGTTAATGTACTCAACTAGTCCCTTCCCACAAAATTTCAGGCTTTGGGCCTTTAGTAGAAAGAATTATCATTATTATTAATGCAGCAAGAACCATATCTGGTCACCTAGCATGAATTTCACTATCAGTCTGTATGCTGAAATCCCATGAAATATTATGTAGGTCATCCTCTATTATACTTTATGGTTTGTACCATTTTCTTCCTACTTTAAATTTTTTTTGCTGTAATATGTCCCAGTGTAGTGCCTTGGCCACACAGTCATGTCTGTGCCTATATTCCTTCCATGCCAAAGGACTACAGCAGGGGTCAATAAACTTTTTTCACAGTGGGCCAAATAACTGAGAGAATGACGAGTGTAGGCCACGCAACCATTTTGTTTAATACAATACAGTGAATACACAAAATATTATGACAACTAACATATTTATTTACCAAAAAGTTATCAAAGAAAGTGACATTAACAATAAGATAGTTATATCACACCCAGTGCGCACATATCTGAATCTCACAAACTAAGCAGCAAAAATGGTTGGTGAGATTTGTGAAACTGTTGTTTAGATTTTAAGATATCATCAATATTTGCTTTGGAATTGCTGCATCCAGCCAGGAGAATTCCTTTCAAGTGTTCAGTCAACCTCATTCGATGTGCTGACTTCACAGATATAAGTTGTTCCAAACACTGATGCCATACCAAAGGTAAGTTTCTTCAAATTTGAAAACTCATCATGAGGTAAGCAGCAATATAATTCAACAAGTTTTCCTTCTCTGTGCTTCTCTTTCAATAAATCATTTGCTTGCAAATCAATGAGCACCAACTTATAGTTTGAGTGGCATATTATCAAATTTACAATCAAATGGATTCTGGAACAGAAGAATGTCACTCCCAATTCTGTCGAGATCTGAAAGTCTCTCCAAAAAATGCTTATTTAAATCCCGAATAATCTTCTTTGGAAACTCAAGGTTGACATCTGCAATTTCATCTGTGAGTTACCAACTCATCTATGATCTGAAAGTCCAAATTAACACCATCTGTACACAGACTTCATCTTTCTGGTCTTACAATTTATATCGCTCAGTTCTTTAATCCAGTTTAAGAAAACAGCAGAATATCTTATTATAAAAATTGTCCATATATTTACTGCAGAGATGTTTTTTCCCTCCAATTAGTTTTGAGCTTAGTACCCTTTTTACTCTCCTGAGATATTTGTTTCTCACTCTATCTTTCATTTTTTGGCAGAGGATTCTATCTATCTCCAATAGGTACTTGTAATGGTTACCTTCATTTATTGCTCAGATTGATGTCCTATTTAGGAGTTTAATCCCATCTGACTTGGATAATTTCCCTTTCTTTATCACTAGCATTGCACATTTGTCTATTCATGCACATGCATCATACAATCTTCCTTTCACTCAGAGAAAGAGACTGTAGTAACGCTGTGCGCATGCGTAGTCTCACGCATGCGTGGAATTCAACAACCAAGCTTTCCCGCTTCATTCTGTCTCTTTCTTGCTGGCCAGCGATTGAGCAAGGACGTGTTTAGCTGTCTCTCTCCATCTTTCGAACTTACGCTAGACAGCTCGCTCACATCTACATACCAACGTCCCAACAACCATGCTCACACACACAGAAGACGTCTCAACAAACAAGAGATAAAGATGTATATTAACCACCTTAAAATAAATGTTGTTTAAGTTGATAGTCTGGAGTTCAGTGTTCCATTATATTCTTAATATTATACAGGAAAGTCAGGTATACATCTAATGATGTATAACCCACTTTCCTATAAAATGGTGACCCTCCGACGTGATTCGAACACGCAGCCCGCTGAGCTACAATAACAACTATTTCTATATAACTGATAACCAACATTCTTATAAAGTGGTGACCCCGACGAAAGAACAAACGCAGCATGGATTCTGGACTACCAACCTATAACTGGTGACCCCGACTAAAGAACAAATGCAGCCATGGAGACTGAACTACCAAGCAACGATGACCACCGACATCTCCAACCATAGTCAACACGACTTACTATGTACACCAAACTAAACCACCGCGGCAAATCTCTCTCTTCGATTCTGTTAGGTGACTTAGCTTCACCACGATAATAAACAGACAAGAATTACAGCCTGCGATACTTCCAATTGTGTACTCAAGAACTTGGTATAAAACTCTCACGTGTACTGACTTTCTATCTGCTGTGATATCTCACATACGTATAGACGGCCTGTCTTTTATTATGTTCTTA
>NC_068987.1:40077681-40079387 GCF_001194135.2 Octopus bimaculoides
CATGCGTGGAATTCAACAACCAAGCTTTCCCGCTTCATTCTGTCTCTTTCTTGCTGGCCAGCGATTGAGCAAGGACGTGTTTAGCTGTCTCTCTCCATCTTTCGAATTTATGCTAGACAGCTCATTCACATCTACATACCAACGTCCCAACAACCATGCTCACACACACAGAAGACGTCTCAACAAACAAGAGATAAAGATGTATATTAACCACCTTAAAATAAATGTTGTTTAAGTTGATAGTCTGGAGTTCAGCGTTCCGTTAATTCTTAATTTTATATAGGAAAGTCAGGTATACATCTAATGATGTATAACCCACTTTCCTATAAGACCTTTGATTGTCAACAGAGGTAAAAGCTCTCTGAATTTTGTCCATCATATTATTATTCTACCAATTCCACTTTCAGTACATCTTTCTCACTACTAATTAGGTCCCCTAGGTTACAGGGGAGAGTCTCCAGGGCATTTGAGAAACTCAGTTTCTTGTGTATCTGTAAATTTTATGGCTCCTGTGCATTTTTCACGTATAGACACTACTTTCTTTAACTTATCTGTTATTCCACTGCATCTCTTGTGTTTCCATAGTTTGCACTGAGTAGACTGTGCAGAATCCCTGCCTACACTTTTCCTACTTATCAAACTGATCCTTTTACCTGAAGTGGGTAAGGTCCTGCCTGTTTTCTTGCTTAGAAGAATCTTGGTCTTTGCTAAATCAACCATAAGGCCCTTTGATTTCAGGTTTTTGCTTCCACACCTGGAATTTCTTTTCTAGTTCTGTTACAGGATCAGCTATGAAAGCAAGATCATCAGCATATAACAGTTTTCAGGGGCAGCCAGTCTGTTATGACCTGGAGACTAACAATAAATAGGATGAAACTGAAAACCAAATCCTAATGAATGCCTACCTGTACACTAAATTCATCACTGTACTCATGGCTAACACTCACCTTACAGACAGAACTTCTATACAACGTGTGTACAGCTTTCACAAACCACTCATCTACCCCTAGCTTCCTCAGAGCCCACCATATCACACAGCAGGGTAATCTATTTCATCAGTGAAGAAGAGAGTAGAGAGTTAGAAGAGGAGCTGATAACTGTTCAAAATGATATTGAATTGAAACCTAAATTCCACAAGTGCTATCAAGAATTTTGGCTTCAAAAGGCTATCCATGACCACTATCTGGAGCTTTGGAAGAAAGTCAAATTGTTTTTCATTGCCTTTGCAACATCTTGTTTGGCTGAGAGAGGATTCAGTGCAGTCACTTGCCTTCTTATGAAGCAGTGGTGCAAACTCCGAATTATGGAGCATAGGGATCTCAGGAGAACAGTGACGTATTTACAAAATAACGGGTATGTTGATGAGTCTGTTCAAAAGACCAGAATCCCTGGGATCCCTGGATGCGTTGAACATTGTTTTCGATTTGGAAAGTGATCCAGGATGCCAAACAGAAAAAGAGAAGTCTGAATGTGGTATGGCTTGACCTAGCTAATGCATATGGCTCAGTGCCACACGAATTACTGATAAGAGCCATGGACCACTTCCACATTCCAAACAAAGTGATCAAAATAATGAGGATGTAATATGACAGTTTCGAAATGAGGTTTACAGCTGGAGATTTTACAACAGATTGGCACCGATTGGAGATTGGCATTGCTGCTGGCCGTACAATATCTGTCACATGGTTTATCTTAGTCATGGAGAT
>NC_068987.1:40081730-40092136 GCF_001194135.2 Octopus bimaculoides
ATATATATATATATATATATATATATATATACTAGACTAGACTATCTGTGAACTGTTGGGTCACTGATGGTTCAGGTTATAAAGAATTGAAGCTGATTTCAACATTGCATTGAATTGAAAGTTAATTTCATGATGATTTGGTTAAATATTTCAATTCGTTTGTGTCATCATAGGTTTGGCTTACAAGTTTATGTTTAAGGTGTTATTGATTATTTACAGCATCTAATAGAAATAGAACTTCCAAGATAAACTTGAACTCCAGTAACAGCATTTATTTATGGTATATGTGCATACATCTACAAGAATGCAAAAGGAATTGTAATATAATGTAAACAAAATTAATGAAACAATTTTCACAGTATTATATATTTCCATTATGTGCCGTTCTGGCTATTTATGAAGTTACCCCCCAAAAAACCACGTATTTTGGGAAGCCGCGGTCTGATTTACACGAGACTTGTTTTATTCCATTTGTTTTCACATTTCAGGGGTACCTCATTTTCAGAGTATTTTCCCATTATGCACCAGTTTGACTGTATTAAATCACAGATAAGCCTACACGCAAGCAAGCAATCACAGAGTTTAAGTAGTACCCCTAAAAATGTGTATCTTGGGAATCCATGGTCCAATTTATGTGAAACTTGTTTTATTCTGTTTGTATTCACATTTCAGGGGTAACTTACTTTCAGAGTATTTTCCCATTATGTGTTGGTTTGGCTGTATCAGATTAGACAAGCACACACACACAAGCAAGCAATCACAGAGTTTTAGTAGTAGTATATATGTGTGTGTAGAGAGAGAGCCAGTTACCCCACATTATATAGGGGCAAGTGAGAGTAATTGGGAAGAAGGTAAAAGAAGGCAGTGATGGAGTTCCAAAGCAAGCTCCCAAGGTACAAAAAGGTGAGTATAAGTGAGGATATGAACAGTGGCTCATGGGAGAGGAGGAGAAAGTGGTTGCTTTTATAAGAGTGTAAGGGGAGAGTAACAGATGCATAGCAATGGGGGTAGAGGTGAATGTAGTGATTGATGAACAAAAGTGGAGGTGTGGCTGATAGGAAATATCAGTATGGAGAGACATAAGGTGGGAGAGATAGTAGCTCAGGAAGTATAGATCTGAAGTAGGGGAATGATATGCAAGGCATGAGGGGATAAATGTAGGGTGCATAAGGGTGACTACAGTGAGTGGGCATGTTATTAACTCTGGGAGAGCATTACAGGAAAACAGCACAACAAATCAATTATAATCCTGCTTTGCATCTGACTGACCTCACAGCTTAATGATGATGAACAATTGATATGATAGAAAATCACAGTAAACCAAGATAATGTAACAGAATTTAATATTGATTTTTTTTTGCTTATATCCATAGAATTTTGGGTGATAGACCTCATACCTCCATCCTGCCAACAGAGAGACTAAATAAAGAAACAAACACAAACATCTAAATAGTTTAGACATGTAGAGGAGAAGGAGGGTTTCAAATTTTTTGCACTTAATGAGGTTACTGAGTTTTTAGAGAGAGTTAAGGCAAGAAATAGTTCTAAAATTCATTTTTAATGGAGAGAAATTGAGATCAAAGAATTCTTTTCGCTTTACTGTTAATTCATTAACTAATGAGGAAAAAGTTTTTTTTATTTTCATTTGTTACAAAATAGCCTCATTAATTTATTAGGCAAGAAGATAAGGGGACATAACTATGTTAATTTTTGACAAAATTCTCATCTGACTCTTGAGCCAGATCTGATTATAGGTACCAACCTTGACTTTTAGACAGACTACTGAGGACTATTTTATCCAGTGTGTCCTTTCCACTTTAAGATGATACAGTGTGATTTGAGAAAGAAAAAAAGAATTAAGATAACCAGAAATAATTATATGATGGGGAAAAAAATGAAAAAGATCAAACAATGACTAATGCAGAACCCATTGTTGGAGAAAGATAATAGTTTTTTTCACCTTCAGGTCAGCCCTACAGGATGTGACTTGATGGGGACTTAGCAGTTATTTCTAGCAGATTGATCAATCATGTAGAGATTTCCTTGTTGGCCCCACAATAGTAATAGTAGTTGCTTTTATCTTTAGGCAAACTTTGATAGACCAGACATGATCAGAAATGTTCCATATGTGACATCACTTTTTTACAAGAATAGTTAATCAAGGATTAACTTATCCAATGCAAGATTAGTAGATCTGAGCCACAACATTTAGGCCTCTTTATAGGCTCATTGTTGTCCACCAACAGAAACTGCTTGTTTTTACTTACTTGAAATCTTCATTTCTGATGAATTCAACAACAATATCTTTCTCAGGTTGAATCTGTAACATTTTCAATACTAAACATAAAAACGGTGTTGGCTTAATGTTTCCACCATAAACTCCACCAATATACTTCAGTTCCATTGCTTTGTCAACCATCAGTTCCGCTGAAATACATAAATAGTAAATTAGTTGAGTTGGAACCTCTCACTCACAATGGAAACAAAACAATTTCTTTACTAAACCCCTATAGCCCTTTCCCTCATCATCTAGCATAAAGCTACCTCCTCCAGTGTTAGCAGTCTTGCAAGCTGCATAGCAACCTCACAACTGCTGGTACCATATAAAAAGCATTCTGTGCACACTGTAAAATGGTTGGCATTAGAAAGGGCATCCAGTTATAGAAACCACATCATAGCAGACACTGGAGCATGATGCAGTACTTGGGCCCATCAGATGCCATCAAACTGTCCAATGCATGTTTGTATGGAACAGGGAAGTTAAATAACGATGATGTGTATGTAGTTGCTGGGATGAGTTCATTGCTGCTGGAAGTGGTTGAAAAAAATATATAGGAGAGAATGTAAAAAGAAGATAAAGACTTTCTAAAAGTTGTTGCATATGTTAACAATAAAGGATTTCTTACACTATGCAAAAATTTAACATGGACATATGACACACTGCATAATAACAAAACTTGATGTTAAATGTATTAGATTTCTTGATGATGGAGAAAATAGTTAAGTAGGATCCATTGAATGAGTAATGTTAATTTGCATGAAAGCTGGAGAATAAAGATGATGAGATACTGAGCAGACAATAAAGATATCTGCTATGTGTAAGAAATGGACAAACTAACAATGGATGTGTGATATGAATGGGGGATGAATGCTGAGTGAAAACATAATGTGAGCAACCAATAGTTAAAAGGGGTAAAAGTAGTGAGATGAAACAGATGGCACAAAATTGAATAGAAGACTTGCCAATGCTAATATAAAGAAATTTACATTTATTATCAAAAGCATCATTCCCTTTTTTAATATAGTAAAAACCTTTCTGTAAAATGATTTCTGTTATTTCTTGTAATATGTAAGACACTAATCATGTAAATTTTTGTAGTTGATTAGCTTCAACGTTAGTTCTGATTGAAGAGAACTATGACCAAAAGCATTCCATTTCTGACCATCATATATTTTTTTTATATATACGGCCATATCATGTTGAAAGTACTGGTTCTCGTCCAATCACCGAAGTTAAGCAACATCGAGCCTAGTGAGTACTTAGATGGGTGACCGCTTGGGAAACCTAGGTGCTGTAAGCGTCTCACACTTTTAGGCGCAGGAGTGGCTGTGTGGTAAGTAGCTTGCTTACCGACCACATGGCTCCAGATTCAGTCCCACTGCGTGGCACCTTGGGACTTCTACTATAGCCTCGGGCCAACAAAAGCTTTGTGAGTGGATTTGGCAGACGGAAACTGAAGGAAGCCTGTCATATATATATATATATATGTATGTATGTATACATGTATGTGTGTATATGTTTATGTATCTGTGTTTGTTCCCCAACATCGCTTGACAACCAATGCTGGTGTGTTTACATCCCCGTAACTTAGCAGTTCAGCAAGAGGGAATGATAGAATAAGTACTAAGCTTACAAAGAATAAGTCCTGGGGTCAATTTGCTCGACTAAAGATGGTGCCCCAGCATAGCCCCAGTAAAATGATTGAAAGAAGTAAAAGAAATAAAGACTACGTTGCCTAGTGTGTCCTTTTTACACAGTTTCCTGAACCCTACAGTTCAGCAAGAGGCTGAAATATATGCTAATTAGATGCAAACACATTTTAAAATCATTTTTGTGTTTTCTTCTACAAGGTGACTCAAATATAAACCTACTAACAACTAAAGTTAATAGAGCTTCTTAATGTATGTTTGACTTTCTCTCTTTCTATCCTTCCTCTCACTTGTCACATTCTCCCCACAACTTTCATCCACCTCCCCACTAAATCTATGAAACCCTTTAAACCCTATTTCCACTTTGGTTGCCATGGCTCAGGGATTCCAGGAGAGCTATTTCCCTCATGTTCATATTGTCAGCTGTTTGAACGACATTTGATACTTGAACTTGCTAATAGGATGGGCGAGAATGAAATTCAAAACCAAAAAATCTCGAAGTGTGGCTTTCGTGAAAGGAGTCCAAAAAGAAGTGAAATTCATGATAGGAGGTGAAGACATAACAGTAAAAGAACAACCAGCAGATAGTACAGAGATTTACTAAATGATAAGAAGCAAAGCAAAGAAACACACGACTTAGTGGAACAAGGACTAAAGGCAATTGACAGAACATTACAGGGGAAATTCAAATGTTGGATACTGCAATTTAGACTGTATCCAAGGATAATGTGGCCATTGCAAATGTACAAAATAGCCTCAAGTAGAGTAGAAAGGATGGAACAAAGATGCAGTGTGTTTATCAGAAAATGGGTTGGTCTTCCAAAGCCACTGAATACAACTGCACTATATGGAAAACCCGTGCTGCAATTACCGATAACATCAATCACCGAAGAATATAAAGCAGGAAAGGCGAAGACAGTAATGATGCTAAGGTATTTGGAAAATCAGAACATCTGAGAAAACTCTCCAAAGGTACGAACAGGGAAGAAATGGAAAGTGAAAGAGGCAGTAAACAGGGTGATCGGAAAGCTAAGGCACGCCGATATAGTCGGAGCGACGCAAGAAGCAAGAACTGCTCTAGGGTTGCACAATTTCAAGCCATTTTGCATGAGCAGTGTAAAAGAGATGAAAGAGGCAGTGGTGCACAAAGTGAGAAAGGAGAAAGAAGGTGAAGTATACATTTGGTGCAATGTAGTCAACAGGGACAGTGCCTGAGATGGGAGGAATACGTAGTCAGTCACAGAATCTCATGGAAGGAACTTTGGGCTTGGGAACAAGCAAGGACATCCTTCCTGATCAAGTCTATCGACGATGTTTTACCTTCACTGGCGAATTTAGTCCGGTGGAACATACAAACAACTGATGAATGTAGATGCAGAGAGAAAGCAACGGTGAGAGATGTTCTGTCAAACTACAGGCTAGCACTAGACAGATAGACATGGCATCACAATCAAGTCCTCGGTGTTATAAGCACAGCACTCAAAGAGAAAATCGAGGGATATACTAGGGGAGAATACCCAAAAGTGGAAAAGCGCAGAAAAATATACTTCCAGAAGGAGGGAAAAGGATATAAGGCCAGGCCTTCAAATAAAATATACAAGACAGACAGAAGATGGAAGAGATACTGAGAGCTGGCCATGGATTTGAAAAGATTGTTAATATTTCCACTCATAAAAACAACAAGAAGACTGGACTTAATTCTATGGAACACAGAATGGAGAATTGGAATTTTACTAGAGCTGACAGTACCATGGGAAGAGAACACCGTTAATGCAGAGCAACAGAAAGAGAAATGGTATGAGAAATTAATCGAAGAGTGCGGAAAACAGGGATAGACTGTTGAGTACTACCACCTAGCAGTGGTGGCTAGAGGCTTTATTGAAAGGAAAATGGCAGCATTATTTAAAAGAAGGTTTGCATTTTTGAGCTCAGAGCTGAGAAAAGTAATAAGGAAGATACAGGAGACAGTCGACAAAGCTTAAGTGAGAAGACCCAAAATGGCTTTAAAGCCATAACATGCTGACTGGGAAATAGCGTTGCTAGGTGAGGCTAGTTGACACTTAAGCAGCATCTCCGATTGACAGGTGGGCCAAGGTAGTGGTCTCGTTCATAGCACCTCTCCTCCTGGTTCGAAGGCTTGTACCACCAAACAGCTGGTTGGCTCTGGCTGCTGGAACTGAAACAAACATGATACTGTTGGAAGGCAAGTTTAGAGAGAGCACAGGCTAAAACTACACGCCCTTCCCCTCTATTGGTCAGTTGAAGTTTTGACAGTGTCAGTGACGGTAGCTGGTGATGGCTGCTACCAGTGAGTATTTAAAGGGAAATTTTGCAGGATGGTCAGTCGCCTGCTGACATTCATTGACGCTGCATCAAAGAAACCAAAGAACAAAAGAAAAAAGGAGAAAGAAGAAACACACTCAACATCAGAGTTGAAGACACCTCCCCAAAGGTAGGGGTCCATATGTGGAAAACAGTAGAGGAGTAGGGGCTGAAACTGGACTTGGTTCCTCCTGATGATGTCTTTAACCACTGGATCCTATAAAGGAGCTGTTGAGGTAGCAAACCATGAAACATGGTTGGAATTCACTCCTGTCAGCTGCTTGGATTACATATGATACTTGAACTTGCTATGCCCTTACTTCTTTGCAGAATATGACATTCATTTACAACAATTACCTGATGTCAAGACAAGGAGAGAGACACACACACATGGACTTCTTTCAGCTTTCATTAAACAAATCCACTCACAAGGCTTTGGTTAGTCTGGGGCTATAGAAGATGCTTGCCCAAGTTACCACATGGTGGGACTGAACACAAAACCATGTGGTTGAGAGAAACATATTACAATACATATGTATATAGAAAGAAAGTATTAACAATAACAAAAACCTAATATATCATTTAAAGGGACTTTGAAATCATCATCATCGTTTAACGTCCATTTTCCATGCTGGCATGGGTTAGACGGTTTGACTGGTGCAGCCTACTGGCTGCACCAGGCTCCAATCTTTCCAAGGTTTCTACAGCTGGATGCCCTTCCTAACACCAACCACTCTGAGAGTGTGGTGGGTGCTTTTTACATGTCACTGGCACAGGAGCCAGCCAGGCAGCACTGGCATCAACCACGTTCGGATGGTGCTTTTTACATGCCACTAGCATGGGAGCCAGTCAGGGGGCACTGGCATCAACCACACTCGAACAGTGCTTATTATGTGCTACCAGCACGGGTGCTAGTCAGACAGCACTGGCATCAGCCACAACTACAACTTCACTTGTAGTTGACTCAACAGGTCTTCTCAAGGACAGAATATTGCCTGATGATTTAAGGGTACTTTTAAATGGGCTGGTTAAGCAACACTGGCATTGGCCATGGCTGCAATCTCACTTTACTTACTGGGTCTTCTCAATCACAGCATACCTCCAAAGGTCTCGGTCTCTTGTCATTGTCTCTGTGAGGCCCAACATTCCCTGTCTACCTTTTCCACAGGATCCTGCCACTGTTAGGATATGACACTTCTTCACACAGCTGTCCTCATCCATAAGTAGCACATGACCATATGAGCACAGTTGTCTCTCTTGTAAACCACATCTGATGCATCTTATGCCTAACTTTTCTCTCAGGGCGCTTACAATCTGTTGTGTATGCACATATATTTGAAATGCTATTAAACATGTACTGTATATTCCCTCAAATCAGGAAATTTTGTCATCTGGTGGTAATAAAGAGACCTTACAGAAGAAAATAACCTCTTGATTTGGAGTTTTAGGAGAGTTTGGTGTTAAATGAGGTCTTGGTGGAGATAAAATTCCTTAAAACCTCTTTGTAACACCTGACAGATTTTAGCATGGGTAAAACTTTCAAAGGCAGTTTTATGATTTGTTTAGTGTCTTACAAAAATTAACACTATGAAGAAAAAATGAAAAATTAATAAATATATATGCCAGGGTTCCCTGAAACATGGAATATATTTCAAGGGTTCCTGAAGAGTAAACAGGGAGAAAAATGCTAATTTAGAATATGAAATAAGAAGTTTGAGTATTCTATGTACAGTCTCCTTTGATTTGATGGTATAATATAAAGGTCTTGATTGTAGTGAAATTCATAAAGGAAACACAGATGTATTTAATGCTTTTCTCCCTCAACTTAGGTTGTTTATGTATAAAAAATTGAACCTTATGCTTTTGAGTTTTTCTAAGATAAATTTGCTCCATATATAGTACAGCTTTACACAACAACTGAAGGAGATGAATGATTATACTATACACATTGCATTTTAAAGATATTGGAGTGTAATATAAAATACTGAACTCTAAGCCATTAGCTTTAACATACTAAGTACATAACACATTATAACAAGTCACATTGTAAAGCGGGGATATCCAACCATTGGCCTGCATTGTGGCCCACTTAATATTTTCATGTGGCCTACTGGCGATTCAAATTCTAATACTATGTGTTATTTTCTAGTTATATTTTCATTTACTTTGATAATGTATGATGAGAAAATTATTCTCAGAGTGTGCTATTTTGAATGTACCAATGAAAACCTCAATAGATGGAGGTAAAATGAGGGAGGCCATGGTGTTTAAGATGTAGAATGGCTGACTCTACCTTATAGATTCAGCCATTTTGTTGAAGCATAATTAACAGCCATTGTTTCAGTTTCAAATCTTTTGCAGTTGGATCAATACTGATTGTGTTATTTCCTAACCTTGTTTACAATGTCAAGAGATAGTGACTTCAGTGGTACTTCAGTGTTTCTAGTCTAGGCTAAGCTTAATGCTAATGCTTTATGCAGAAGAGCCTATTTATTCTTCATTTGTTTCTGATTTTTGGAATATTAATATCAGCATGATTATGTAATAATTTTAATAGTTAATTCTAATAGCCCATTATTTGGTCATGTCATCTGATACTAAGAAGAAAAGAGAAAATTCAATATCCTATGGACAGAAAAATATTGAAACATGCAATAACATTATCTGCCTCATATGTAATGATAAAATTGCAGTATGCAAGGAATATAATATTAAGCATCACTATGCTGCCAAACATGAGTCACAATATAATGAATTAAATGGAGAAAGAAGGAAAATGAAAATAGATGAACTGACACATGTGTAAGGATTTTCGAGCGAGATCGTTGCCAGTGCCTCTGGACTGGCTCTTGTGCGGGTGGCACATAAAATACACCATTTTGAACGTGGCCGTTGCCAGTACCGCTTGACTGGCCTTCGTGCAGGTGACACGTAAAAGCACTCACTACACTCTCTGAGTGGTTGGCGTTAGGAAGGGCATCCAGCTGTAGAAACTCTGCCAAATCAGATTGGAGCCTGGTGTAGCCATCTGGTTTCACCAGTCCTCAGTCAAACTGTCCAACCCATGCTAGCATGGAAAGCGGACATTTATATGATGATGATGATGATGATGAAGAAGCTTAGTTCACAACAAAACAATTTCAAAAACATGTTGGGAAAATTGGTACATGTACAAAAGTTAGTTATTTAATAGCTGAAAAATTGAGATGGTAAATTAATAAAAGAATGTATTGCAATTGATTTTAATGAATATTGTCCCAAGAAAGTGAACTTATTCAATGACACAAGTCTGTTGCATCAGACAACTGATAGAAGAATTGATGACTTAGTTGACAGTATTGTGGAAACATTGCAGACTCAATTATCTAAATGTGTTCATTACAGTTTAGCATTGGACAAAAATACTGATCAAAGTGACACTGCACAATTGGTTATTTTCATCAGAGGAATTGATATCAATTTTTATATCACTGAAGAAATGTTGAACATGTGTCATATGAAGGATACTACAACTGGCAGGGACATAATTGAGCATGAAAATTTATCATTAGAAAAGGTTGATGTTGATAGAAATAAAATTAATTTGATTACAACTGATGGTGCTTCAGCATTAACTAGTAAAAATAATGGGTTTATCACTTTATGGTTGATCATAATATACTTAGCTATCATTGCTTGATTCATCAACAGCAATTATGTGCTCAAAAATTAAAAATGAAACAATTGATAACAGATATTGTGAATGTTGTAAATTTCATCAGATCTCGGGGCTTGAACCATCGTACATTCAAAGCATACTTGGTAGAAGTTGGCAGTGAGTATGAAGACGTTATTTATTTCTCAAAAGTCAGATGGCTCAGTCAAGCAGCAACTTTGAATAGATTTCAATTATTGTTGCTTAAAATAAAACAGTTCATGCAAAACAAAAAGCAAAATGTAGATTTTTTAGCAAATGAAGAATGGTTGAATGATCTGACATTCTTAGTAGATATCACTGAAATGTTAACTGAACTTAATTTGCATTTGCAAGGAAAAAACTAGTTATGTTGTTCAATGTTTGAGCGAATACTAAGAAATTAGAACTTTTCATAATACAATTGAAGGGTGGAGAAATCGCACATTTTCAAAATTTATCTAAAAGAAAAATTTCCTGT
>NC_068987.1:40093309-40094755 GCF_001194135.2 Octopus bimaculoides
TGGACTGGCTCTTGTGCGGGTGGCACATAAAATGTACCGTCCTGAGCGTGACCGTTGCCAGTACCGCCTGACTGGCCTTGTAGGGTTTTCGAGCGAGATCGTTGCCAGTGCCCCTGGACTGGCTCTTGTGCGGGTGGCACATAAAAGACACCATTTCGAGCGTGGCCGTTTTCGTGTGGGTGACACGTAAAAGCACCCACTACACTCTCTGAGTGGTTGGCGTTAGGAAGGGCATCCAGCTGTAGAAACTCTGCCAAATTAGATTGGAGCCTGGTGTTGCCATCCGGTTTCACCAGTCCTCAGTCAAATCGTCCAACCCATGCTAGCATGGAAAGCGGACGTTAAACGATGATGATGTCTTTTGAAATTGTAGTACATATATAGTTTTGTGCAATAGTTTCAATGACAATAGCTAATTACTTAGGAGGTTTAAGGTATGGTGTTTCTAATATAGCATCACACTCAAACTGACTGCAGTGGCCACACCAGCTTTATGATTTCAACATGATTCAGGTGGAGGCAAAGGAGAGATTGTGCAGAAAATTCATGCAAAGAAGGCTTGGTATTTCTCCAACTGTCTGCTTGGTCATCCTGTATATCCTCCACTTACTAATTCTATCAGTGGTGGAGGAATTTGAAGCCACTAAAGTAAGAACAATCAATACATCTGAGGATGAAAATGTGAGACATACTAACAAGACTGTTGAGAGTGGCAGGAAATGGAAGTCCCACAAAGCTTTGAAAAAAGTGGAAATGTACTCCAGTAGATTGTTGGAGTAGTCTATCAATCACAGCTAGGACTTGACAACTAAAGCACCAAGAGGTGGAGAAATATCAATGTTAGAGGCAAGAGAGGGCTCATAGTGCAGAAAGCTCAAGAAGTAGCATAATAAGATCATTATGTAAAAGCGGTAGGGTTCACTAAGGGACAGTGAGCCCATGCATTCAAGTGACCACTGTCCTGGAGAGAACTCTGGAGCACTAACCATGAAAAGTTGTCTGTTGCCGAACTCCTGCTAACTTCAAATAACCTTAAAATCTAGGGCAAAAAAGGAGACCTGTCCTGCAAGCCATGTGGAGCAGTTCTTTGCACTCTGAACTACAATCTAACTAGGTACTCTGGGCTTTCCAGCAGGATCAGTGAGCTATTTCTTGAAAAAGATTGGTTTGGAACCCTAATAACTGAAGACATCCATTGCACTGAGATCAAGGTGGTAGTGGTTGACATGAGACTGCAGATGGGATCCATTTATAGGCCAAGGCTAAGTCAATCCTCATTATTCCACTCGAGCGAAGTGTACAAACTAAAGAGTGACCCTGGGATACAAGTTTCCAAAGAAGGCGATAGCTTAGTCACAATCATAAGAGCTTGCAACATTTTTAAATAGTTCAAGCAGTTTCGGTCAATATAAAGACCTTCACCCGGGAACAAAAAAAAAAAAAAAA
>NC_068987.1:40094766-40101438 GCF_001194135.2 Octopus bimaculoides
GGGGGGGGGGGTAACAAGTGTATAGAAAACGAATATGGAAAAAAAAGTGAAGGTCTTTATATTGACCGCAGTTTCTACTGAATGCAAAGCGTATTTGATGTTTATTTTATTTACCTCTCTCTCTATCTATTTCTATATATATGTATATATCATCGACCATACTCAATATATGTGTTTGCTTGTTTACCGGCAGCCGGCAGCAAACTAGCAAAACACATACGTTGAGTATCTGTGGTGGATGGTATTTACAACACTGGTGCTACTTCTAATTCATATTTGAAAATATGTGTGCGTGTGGTTTTGAAACTTCTGTACGAAAAATGTTTACCGAGTCTACTATGTTTGGAATTATCTTCACATTGACATTATATATAAATAGACACAGTTCGCAAAACTTCTCAACAAGGTCTGAAGAATACAGCTGACGATCGTCGCATTGCTTCAATAAATTTAAGGAGAAAAACACGCTACATAAATTGAAATTACATAATTTAAAAAAAAGCATAATAACAATAAAGAGAGGCACCGTTGAAATCGGTGATCTGAATTCGCACGAAAAGTTTTGGTAATCATTTAAATGTATTTCACATGACTTTGGTTGCTAATATTCTTGACAAAGGAACGTCATAACAATTGGCCTTTGCGTCTACATAAACTGTGGCCTCATATTTAACACAGAAAATTATTAAACGAGACAAACATAAATAACGCTCGTTCCTATTGTAGAATAAAAATAATTTCAATAAGTTGCGTATAAATATACAAAAGGTATCAGCAGAGTTTCAAATTACCAGTTAATGCAAAACATTCTTCTTTCCAATAACGACTTTCATAAATCCTAGTTCGTATAATTTTCTCTACTAAATACTGTGGATTAGTTCCTTTAACTGAATGAGCATCCTTCACAGTCCGATTAGCCATTTTGAAATAACTCTCCTTTTTCAAAACTATTCAAACAAGGGAAATAACTGATGCTAACTCCCTCCTCCCCTCAACTTTGAGGAAAGTGAAAAGTAAAATAAATTTCAAAAAAAGAGTGGAATGAAGTAAATTATATTGGAAATTTCTATTTAAAACATTCAACCTCGAAATAATTGACGTTGAATATGTATTGCTATTAGTTTGTTGACCAACCAATGTTTTTTTCTGGGTTTTTTTCAGCCTGCTAAATAATCAAACAAAAAGTCAAAGATACTTTCATGCATTGCACAGCCTACAAACTCTATCCTCTCTTTAATTACAAGGGCACCTCCTTTAACTGCAACCCAACAAGGTAAACAGTTTTAACAGTGTTCTTAGAGATCTAATCCATTTCAAAGATGACTATCATAAACAGCAATCCTTTGGATTGTTAGTTTCGTGTAACAGATTTTTCTCTGAAGCAGGCTTTTATCAAATTTTGTGTGTATCTCAGACTTTCTTCTGTATATTGGAGTCATATAAACTGTTGATTTTAACTACATACAAACTTTTGTGTAACTGATACCATCTTAGATATTTACCAAAGCTTTGTGCTTAAGGAGTATAGTAGAATATTCATAAGTAGATTAGTATGTTCCTTGCATGAAGACCGAAAATTTGGTTTTAAGGATGTTCAAAGTTGTTTGTTGTTTTCCTAAATTACTGCAAATGTTAATGTGCAATGTGATTACTAGTGACTAAGATAATCAAGGCTGCAGGTAACAATGAGAGGGTGAAAATATTGCATTATTTGAGTAAACTGAATGCTTGATCTAATTATTGCAGTTACATTTGAATTTAGAAAAATTAAAGTTTATATTTAGGCTTAGCTTACCTGACATATCAAATGAAACTAAATGAAAGATGTTATCCTTAAAGCTGGAGAAGAAAAAAGATTTTAGTTTGGTCATAGATAAAGGCTGGAAATTTTAACATCATTTGTAGAAGAATAAAAAGAATGTTGTCAAACACTTCTTTTCAATACTCTTTAAGTGTAAGGTGAAACTACATATGCACATATGTTATCCCCAAATTACATCAATATGATTTGAGGGTCTACATTTCACGAATTTGATTCTTGTTGAAAATGCATAAAGAAAAGTTGCTAAAATGGTTGTAGCTTTACAAATGCTTAGTTTACCTTAATACTTCTGAAGAGAGGAGATATGATGCATAAAAAGTTTTCCCCACAAAGAACCTTCTAGATCTTGGAATTCCATTAGTCATCAATAAGAGGTCATTTATGTAAATGATTTAAGAATTGAGGCATCAAGGTAATAGTATGCAAACCTTATCAAACAGGGTGCATGTAAACTGGAATCAACCGTATGGAAGGTGTGGAGTTGAAGACAATGAGCTCAATATGTAGAAAGAATATGTTGGCATTTACAATTTTTGATTAAAAAAAGAAACTGTAAAGCATATGAAGCCTTAATATGAAACCACAAATTAATAACCATGAAAAGTTTCTTGATTTTCAGAATATTTTGGTTGAGCCATTGAACATGTGATGTCATATAAGTTCACTGTCATGTGATACAACCAATCTGTCTTTCCTATTGAATTTAGCCATGCATTTTAAGTTAGGTGGCCATCCATTGTTTGGGGTTGAGCTGATCACCGACCTGAGATGAACAATAGTTGGGGTTGATTTGAACAGCTTGAACTGCTGTTTCAGAGAAGATGTACTATTCCCATTTGTCTTGTGGAGTGAGACCAAATAGAATAGAAACAGTTTCTGCCAATCCAAGGTGTTGTTGGATAGGCAGACATTCTTCAGCAGTTTCGATAGAACATGAGCGAAACAAGTCCAAGTACCGTTAGGGATCTGATTGATGAGCTTCAGCTTGGACAAGCCCTGGAGGGTGGCAGCAAAATCCTCAACAGGGATCTGGACTTCAAAGCAAGGTTCTATCCTACTAAGGATGTCAGAGCTGAAGTGACATTCGTTGCATGTCCAGTTAGAAAAACTTTCGGCTTGGACCTTAGTAATGCCGATGCAGCTCCTGTAGTAACTTAGACTACACAAGTGGCATTTGATGGTCTTCAAATAGCAACTTGCACAGATGCAGGGAACACAACTTGGAGGTAAACTGGCAGTATCAGAGGAGTCAACATTAGAATTAGAATTCATACAGGGAGTGGGGTGGTAGTGGAGGAGGAATGGCACTGGAGATAGAGAGGGTAGCTGAGTGTAACTCTGGTGGTGGGACTTGGGTGGGATGCAAGAGGTAATGCAGGCAGGCTGGCTGTAACAGGAGTGGTGGGATGAAGAAGGGGTGGTGGAGGAAGGTTTAGCGATAGAAGTAGAGAGGGGAGCTGAAGAAGAGCATTAATACTAGAGAAGGGGGTTTGGCTGGGGTGGGGGACAGGAGGCGATGGCGGCAGGCTGGCTATTATAGGAGTTGTGGGGTGAATAAAGGGACAAGCTGAACTAATACCTGCTGAATCTGACAATGGAAGGGGTGGGAGAGAGATAGGGGAAATGAATTAACTTCCCTAGAATGTGATGAAATCATTGAACTATGCTGGTCTCTTGGTTACTCACTGCATGGCTCAAAACTTGTTAATTAATCAATTTATTTATTTATTTTACTTTGTTTTTCCTCCCCTCCAGTAGACTGCCAATGCAAAGTCCAACCATGTGTACATATATATATATATGTGTGTGTGTGTTTGTGTACACACATATATATATGTATGTGTACACACACACACACACACACACACACACACATATATATGTATGTATGTAGTGTACATATATACGAGGTGATAACAAAATGTTCTTGGACTAGTTATGTTTAATAAAGAATAACTTATTTACCTAAGTTTTAACATCATTGCCTTCAAAATAGTCACCTTGCATGGCAATACACTGGTCCCAGTGTTCCTGCCACTTTTGGAATGTGGCCTGGAAGTTTTTTTCTGTAAGCAGGTCAGGGACTTTCTGTGATTCACTCAGGATCTTGACAATGGTTTTAAAATGGCAACCTTTGAGTTGCATTTTCATCTTGGGGAAGAGATAGAAATCCACAGGTCGGGTGCGGAAGCAATATAATGTTTTTGGTAAGAAACTTGTGAGTGAGGAGAGTTTGGTGAAGAATTTAATTCTTTGTGTTCCATAGATCCAGCCACTTTCATCAAACGTCCTCCCTCAAATGCTTCAAAATGTTGCAGTTGAACTCTTGATTGATGGTCTTTTCCTGGGGGATAAATTCTCAATGCACAATTTCCAGGGATGATGCTTGTAGCTGGTTTTCCAGATTGCTCTTAATTTTCCTGGAAGGTTCTTCTGCTTTTTGAGGTGCCTGTGCCACTCAAACCATTGTGTACAAACCATTGCCTTGTCATTGTAAGCTTGCCAAATCATGCTCAATGTTTCTGTAGCAGACTTCCCAAGTTAAATGCAAAATTTCATGTTGACTCTTTGTTCCTATCCATGACAAAATCTCAGACTATAGCATACACTTGATCACAAAAACACAAATTTCACAACTTGTGAAGTAAACACAGTGATATCACGCAGCACACTACCTCATGAAGGTCATAGCTAGCTCTCACTGCACACACAACCGTATCTGTCATCTAAGGGTGCACTATAGTACTAGCTAAGAGACTTTTTGATACCACCTTGTATATATGTGTACACATATATAATCATCATATATATATATATATATATATATATTTCAAAATAATTTTTCTATTGTCTTGGCCTAACAGCCCTTACCGTTTGTTTTCACTGTTCTGTCTTGTTTTTAATGTCTTTTACTGTCTTGTTCTCACTGTCCTGTTCTTGTTTACACTTTCACCCTCCTCAAAAAATTCCAAATTTAATTAATTTGCTTTGTGGGAAGGACTGTTCCAACGAAGTCACGTATTGTCCTTGCCTTCGAAATGCGGAGTAGATGGAACAGGGACAACTGAAGAAGGGCAATATTCTTTATGTTGCATGTCTTGTTTCTCTGTTTGTTTTTTTCGTTGTCTGAAAAAAAGTTCGTTTTCTGTCTTCGTCTTTATGTTCTTGTTTCTCATTGTGTTTAACGTTTTTTGTGATGTCCTGAACCCATATATGCATGTATATATACATATAGATGTAGGTATGTACATATATGTATGGATATATGCATATGTTTATATATTATTTATGTTATGTATGTATGTATGTATGTATGCATGCATGTTTGTGTACATATACAGATGAATGCCCTCTGTAAGTCACTTTATCTTCAATGTATTGCTTCTCTGGGCATTGACACATTAAAGTTCAACATCTAGCAGCTGACTTGGTAGAAGTCCACAAGATTATTCACCATCTTTCCAACAACAGCTTTGACCACCTTTGTAAATTCAATACCTCTACCAATCATGGATATGCATATAAAATTAAAAAGAAACAGTGCAGCAACCATGACTTCTGGAAACATTTTTCATGTTCAGAATTGTTGCAGTGTGGAATAAACTACCCATGTCAATTGTTTGCTGTCAGGACTCTGCATCCTTCAAAAATTCCATGCCTCCTGACATGCCTTTGCACCCTTTCTTCTCTATGAGTCTTTTAATGTTCATTTTTCTGTCTTCTACAGTTTTATTTTGTGTACTATGGCTTTCATTGCTGTATTGGCATTTGCCTTTATCTTAGACAACATAGGTGGCAAGGAGAGGGGAAACTGGTATGTATGGGCAACTGCTGGTCTTCCACAATCTTGCATGGACTTGTGCCTTGGTGGGGAACTTTCTTTGTGCAATTCTATGGTTATTCATGACTGAAGAGGGTCTCTACCCTTAACCCTAGTGCACCTCAGTATTGTATACAATTAGTCATTATTTTTAGATGACATTAAATTGCTTTTGTTAAACGATGATGATGATGATGTATGTGTACATACATATATATCACATATATATGTATGTGTACACACACACACACACACACATATATAGGTTATGTTTAAAATTAAAGTTTAGATAGGAGACTTTAAAATGAAGTATCCAAACCTTGATCTGAGTATGTCTGTGGTCATGTAACTTGGGAACATGTTCACCTAATACAGCTACCAGGCATCATCTGCAGTCCTGCACTTTAGTCGGAGGTCTATGTGAGGAATTCATTGGTGTACGTTTAGTATATCTAAAATAATTGATAGGGAAAACTGAGTGTACTGTAAGTTTTATTTAGCAAGACAATCATTTCAGCTTACTTCTGCACTGCTTCCTAGTGGGTGGGGAACAATATAATGTAATCGAATGCACTCAGCAGTGCAGAAGAAACCTCATCAGGTTATGTAATATGCTACAGTGTAATAATATGTACATTTTTCTACTGTGTATGGTAGGATGGTATGATGCATGCATTTATAGTAGTTCACAAATTCATTAATGTACATATTATTACACTGTAACATATTATGTAATCTGATGAAGTTTCTTCTGCATGTGGGGTACATTTGATTACATTATATCATTCCCCACCCACTAGGCAGCAGTGCAGATATAAGCCGAAATGATCGTTGTGCTAAATAAAGCTTACAATATGTCTTCCCTATCACTTACTTAAAATATATATATATTGCAATATACGGATTCATGGAATCTTGTGGTAATCGTGAAAAAGCTCCTCCAGTGGAACTGGCTACAATATATATTATAATACTTCATAGGTATGTTGACTCATTCAAACAGACAAGATGTATATAATCCTTCATAAGC
>NC_068987.1:40101563-40103496 GCF_001194135.2 Octopus bimaculoides
ATAGGTATGTTGACTCATTCAAACAGACAAGATGTATATAATCCTTCATAAGCGAACCTCTATGCACTTGAAATGTCAAAACGATATATATTAAATAATCAAGAGAAAATTAAAAACCAGAATCAGTCGAATCTGCTCAAAGTTCAAACATACACTGAGCCGCAAAAGGAATTCGATTTTTTTCAAATGTCATTTCAATATAGTAAATTCTGAAAATTTATTTCAGGGATGTAAATGTAAACATTCCAAGACATGCTGGTTTATGGCTGAGACCCAAATTGCAGGTAACCTTTCAACTTTCCCTGAAACAAGATGCCAAAACTTAACTGTGTTGAATGTCGTGGGTAGCAGTCACAAACAATTGTCACAAAAATCGAAATGCATGTGCATCTCATGGAGGTTATGGGTATAAAACTGCATTCCTGGCATTCGCAATTTAGATGCATCAGGTATGTGGTATTGTGCAGTGCAGAGAGAAGAAGCTATCGGTTGAATGCAAGCAGGGTAGTGTGCCCTGGTTGTTACGAAAGCTTACAATGTCCATGTCAGCACCATCTATTGCCTGCAACAGCAATACAACACCACCGACAGTACTGCAGATGATGCCCGAAGAAGGTGCCCCTGCATGACCACGCTGAGGCAGGACCACTTTATCCACCTGCAACACCTCCGTGATAACTTCAGACTGGCCAGCGTGACAGCTCGTGAGACCATTGGCACTGGACAGTGACCCATCAGCGATGACACAGTAAGACATTGACAGATTACCAACAACCTGCATTGCCATCATCCTGCTTGAGGACCTGTCCTCACTGCCTGCCACCGTCAGGCACAGCTATAGTGGGCTACACAGCACTGACACTGGTGACCTCAACAATGGAGGTCAATAGTCTTCTCTGATGAGAGCCAGTACTGTGTTACCACCTCAGATGGCAGCGAAGGTGTGGTGTAGGAGGTATGAATGCTACAGAGACACATGTTTTCTGGAGAGAGACGTATGGGGTGGCAAAAGCATCATGGCTGGAGGTGCTATAGGCCTGAATCAAAGTATTGGGCCCCATGTGTTCCAAAATGTTGGTGTAGGTGGAGGGAATGGCATCACAGCGCAGCGCTACATTGACCAGATCCTAAGACCTCACATCGCGCCCTTCTTCGAGCATCGCTGTAGCCACATGTTCCAGCAGGACAATGCTCCCTCCCACATGGCCAGGGTCACCATGGACTTTCTGCATCAGCACAACATCAGAACCATGCCATGGCCAGTGCTCAGCTCAGATTTGAACCCAATTGAACACCTGTGGGATGAAATCCAGAGATGGCTGAACCAGGTTGTCCCAAAGCTGACAACTCATGTGGAACTGGAGGCAGCTTTCCTCAGAGTGTGGGCACAGGTGCCAATGGCTCTTGTGAACTGCCTCATGCACTCCATGTACCAATGGTGTATGGCCGTTTTAAAGACCCATGGAGGGCATACATAGTATTGAACATGTCACGCCCTTGACGTGCTGGATCTGTCCACTATCAGAATACATGACAACGTCCCTTAGACTGTGGTCAAAGTGCATCCAAGAAACTGACTTTATCAGATTTATCAAAATTTATCTCTGACATAATGAAATCAAAATATATTTCAGTCACACATATCTCACGTTTCTTTTGCGGTTCAGTGTATACTAAGTCTTTCCTGTGGTGCTTCAAATTAGTGCCCTTAAATGTTAATGAGTAAACTGTCTTTTAGATTTCATTATAAGGACACTATTACACCAACATATAAATACACACACCTATGTGTTCATGTATATACACACAAATACATTTTCCCATTTTTTATAAACATTTATATATACTATGTTACCTTCAATGTCCTTTTTATGGAGCTGTCGGCATCCATCTGCATCCATCTGCATCCATCTGCATCCATCTGCATCCATCT
>NC_068987.1:40103506-40108732 GCF_001194135.2 Octopus bimaculoides
CATCTGCATCCATCTGCATCCATCTGCATCCATCTGCATCCATCTGCATCACATGATCAAATCAGCACAGCAACTAATTCCTCTTATACCTAACTCCTCTCTCGAAACACTAGCACTCTGCTGAACATGTACACTTAGTCCACTACATTCAGGGCCCATGTCTCACTACCATGTAGAATTGCTGTCCATATATATGCATCATGCAATCTTCCTTTCACTCAGAAAAGAAACCTCTTGTGGCCAGCAGAGGTAACAACTATCTGAATTTCCTCCAACCTATTCTAGTTATCACACTCTCTGTGCATCATCACCAATACTAATTTGGTCCCCTAGGTAGCAGAAATTATCTACTAGCTCTAGTGAGCCACCAGAGCATTTGAGAGAATCAATTTCCTGAGTCTCTAAAGTTTTCATGGATCCTGTGCATCTTCCACATATGAAAACTATCCTCTCTGATAACCTTATTAATCCACTGCACCTCTTGTGTGTCCATAGCTTACACTGGGTACACTGTATGGAGTTCTTGCCTACACCTTTCCTACAAATTGAACAGGGCCACCTACCTGAGATGGGTAGTGTCCTGTCAGTTTTCCTACTTAGTAGCACCTTAGTCTTTGCTAAGTTAACCTTAAGGCCCTTCGATTCGAGATTTTGCTTCCACACCTACAATTTCTCATCTAGCTCTGATATAGACTCTGCCATGAGGGCAAGATCATCAGCAGTTCCCAAGTGCTGCTGGTCTTGAATTCCTACATTATGGCCTGGAGGACAGTGATGAAAAGGAGGGGACTAAGGACTGAACCTAAATGAACCCCTACCTGTACACAAAATTCTTTACTGTACTTGTGGTTAACTCTCGCATTACTGAAAGCATCTTTGTACATGGTGTGTACAGCTTTCACCAGCTGCTCATCTGTCCTTAGCCTCCTCAGAGCCCACCATATCACCCAGTGGGGCACTTTATTGAAGGCTTTCTCTAGATCAACGAATGCCAAGTATAATGTTTATTCTTAGCTAAATACTTCTCTTGCAGTTGCCTGACTGTGAAAATAGCATCAGTAGTGCTTCTTTGCTGGACAAAGCCGAACTGCATTTCGGCTAGCCTAATTCTGCTCCTAGTTAATTGGGCTATACCACTTTTAGTAATTTTCATCACCTGGTCCTGGAGTTTGATGCCTCTATAATTGATTCTATCAAAAGAATCACCCTTACCCTTGTAGCAGCTAACAATTACACTGCTATGCCAGTCACTGGATATTACATCTTTCTGAATGATCTGATTATGCAGGTGACTAGCCCATATCCTACCATACCGGATATTTTGAGCATCTCAGCTGTGATTCTAGACGGACCAGGGGCTTTCCTGGTTTTCATGTTTTAATTGCCTTATCTATCATACTGCTGTCCACTAGGATAGCCAGTCCCTCTGTTGGGTTAACATGAGGGAGACTCCCTTTATACCATTCATTCTCTACATTCAACAGTCTCACATTGTAACTTTTCCATGCCTCTTTCTTATCCATATCACTAAGTGCAAGCATATCATTATCTATCAGCACACACTGTCTAGCAATCTGGAACACTTCAAGTCTCTGATCTTCACACAGTAGGACACAGACAAACCTATTCTTTGCTGCTTCTACTCTAGCTAGATAGACCTGATGTCTAGCCTCACATACACAGGAAGCACGCAAGACAGATGGAATACCTTATACAATTTTAGTTAGAACTTCAGATAAAGAAAAACCAAACAAAGAATATACAATAGAAACGATGAAATATTTTAGAAGTCAACTCAAATTGATATTTCACAGCTTTATTTGATTTTTGTTTGAAAGAGATAACTCTATTTCAATGATTTAACTTTAATAATAACAAATGCAATAGTTCACATAAAGAAATCATTTGGATGATGAGATTAAAATTATGTTTAAAGTAAAAGCATTGATTTACAAATCTCATCTTGAAAATATTTATAAGCACTTCTCAAGAATCATTGTCGGGAAACTTGTTCCTGTAATATACAGATACGAATTAAAAAGAACAAGATGACAGCTTAATAACGAACTTTCATCTGGTTTTTCTATATTTGTGGCAATGGTCTTGTCTAGTAATGTTCCCATGGAAAGAAAAGAGATCAGAACATAAAAGGTGTCAATCTACTCACAAACTTCTTTGCACTTTATAGCTAGAAGACTTAGCTGTTTCATTTATGAAAAACCAAGTGGTTGCCTTGAAAACACAACTGAAATGGCAAGAATGTTCTCCATAAGCAATCTGTCAGACAGTGTTATTACTGAAGGTATTTTATGACATATATCTTTGCAGTAAAGTTTGTCTTCAGGTATGCATTTGTGTGTGAGTAGTTAAATTACCTTTTTGAGAAAATGATTTTCCACAGATATCACAATGGTATGGTCTATCACGAGTGTGTTTCCATTTATGACTAGATAAGTGAACATTCTGAGAGAATGTTTTACCACAAACATTGCATTGGTATGGTCTATCTCCTGTGTGTACACGTTTATGACAAGATAGATTACCTCTCTGAGAGAATGTTTTACCACAAACATCACAGTGATATGGTCTATCTCCTGTGTGAATACGTTTATGACAAGATAGTTCACTACTTATGGAAAATGCTTTATTGCAGATATCACAATGGTATGGTTTTTCTCCTGTATGAATACGTTTGTGACAAATTAAACTACCACTCTTAGAGAATGTTTTACCACAAATATCGCAGTGGTATGGTCTGTCTCCTGTGTGTACACGTATGTGGCTGGATAACTCACCATTCTGAGCAAATGTTTTACCACAAATATCACAGTGATATGGTTTCTCTCCAGTGTGAACGCGACTGTGACGAGATAAATGAGCATTCATTGAAAATGTTTTGCCACAGATATCACAGTGATATGCACCCCTTCCTTCATGGGTTTGTTTGTGACGAGTTAACTGATTAGTAAGAGAGAATGTTTTACCACAGATATCACAGCAATGTGGTTTCTTACCTGTATGGAGGTGTTGGTGACATGTTAATGCATTCTTTCGAGAGAATGTTTCCCCACAAACATCACAATGGTATGGTTTCTCTCCAGTGTGAATACGTTTATGACTAGATAAGCTACCACTTGCGGTGAATGCTTTACCACAGATATCACAGTAGTAGGGCCTGTCACCAGTGTGGATACGTTTATGGCGAGATAAACTACCACTTACAGAGAATGTTTTACCACATATATTACAGTGGTATGGCCTGTCACCTGTGTGTATCCTTTTATGACTATATAAATTACTACTCTGAGAGAATTTTCTGTTACAGATATCACAATGATATGGCTTGTCTCCAGTGTGTTTTCGTTTGTGACGAGCTAGTTCACCATTGCAAGTGAATTTCTTGCCACAAATATCACAAGAACATGGTTTCTCTCCAGTATGAGTACGTTTATGAGCTGTTAAATTTCCACTTGCAGAGAATGTTTTGCCACAGATATCACAACGAAATGGTTCTTCACCAGTGTGAATACGTTTATGAGAATACAGTGTACTATTTGATGTGAAAGTTTTACCACAGATATCACAGTGGTATGGTCTCTCTCCTGTGTGAATACGTCTATGAGAGTTCAATGAACTATTTGTAGTAAATCTTTTACCACAGATTTCACAAGGATAAGGCTTTGAGCCTGTGTGAATTAGTTTATGTTGAATTAAATTACTAACTCTTGCAAATGTCTTTGCACAAATGTCACAGCAGTATGGTTTCTCTCCAGTGTGAGTACGTTTGTGTTCAGTAAGGTGACTGCTTTTTATGAACATCTTCCCACAGATACCACATGGATATGGTCTCTCTTTTGAATCTCTCAGGGTGTCATGAAATAAATCTTTATTCTTATATTTAGTTTCTCTGTGAACATGGCTTTTACATAGCTTATTTGCCATAATTTCCACTGTATTCTATAAAATATACTAGAAATGCCTTGTTTGTTGGTTTGCTTTTAAGATTAATATTCATTGAAAATTTCTAACAAATGACAAGTATCAAATCCTATTTTCTTAAAAAGTAAAACTTGCAAAGAGAATTTGTAAAATATTGGCAACATTTGGTGTTGGTGCAGCTATAAGGAAACACAAGCTAGATTCCTCTGCTGGGTTTAATATTGTAATTAAAAATCAGAAAGCAAATGAAGAGTAAATAATCTCTAGCTATCAAACTTTATAAACGAAACTTCAAAAACAAATACATTAGGCTCTTCCATGTTAGTAAAGGAGATGTGACTAGGTGTTGTTTCTAGTGTGATAAGAGGACAGACATAAATTACAACCTGGGACATGAAATATATCACGAATACCTAATACTGGTTCTCTAATTATTCACACAATGAAATGCCAACAGCAGGATATGAACAAACCACCCAAGAATATCCAAAGACCATTTTGCCTCAGATGCAATCCGACTGAATATTTATAGAACATTCCTCAAGTCATACAATTTATCTCCAGCAAAGGTAGGAAATCTTTCCATTTATTGGAAATATTTCACAGTCATTCAGTCAAGGTTTTAAAAACAGCATCACATATGTTCTTGATCATTTCATAAATTCACTGTGGCATCTTGGGGTGATAAATTTCCATCTCAATGTCACCAGATATTCTGAAACAAGTATAAAATATAAAAAACAAATGTTAACGTGAGTTATTGGTAAGTATAAAATTGATCCAGTATGAAAAGTTAGGTAAGTAAGAAAGAAATGGAAAATATCTACAAAACCAAACCTCAATAGTATGGACATGTAGTGGAAATGAATGAGAATTGAGTGAAATTCGTCAGGAAAATGTAGACTTACCTCCTGAGTATTGTAATTTTTCATTCTCATTTGACTAAATTTTAGACAACTGTAAAACCTTGTGATATTATCTTATCTCTTTCAATATCTTAGTTCACTGAATTATTATTGATGTTGGCCTTATCTCATTAATTTACAGAAGACTTTCAGACTATCATTATGTAATTTTGGTAAAAACAAAACCAAAACCAACAAAATGCTCAAATTTTCTGGAATTGTCAATGTTAAATATTAAGCAGTAACACTTTTGGATGTAGAAAAAACAAAAGCTTTATATAATTTATAAAACAAACATGTCCTCACCCCTGCTTCTAATCAGGAAAGGTTATTCGGTGGAATTCTGCTGCATATAACCTCTCATAAAATTAAAATTAAAATT
>NC_068987.1:40108742-40113737 GCF_001194135.2 Octopus bimaculoides
ACCTCTCATAAAATTAAAATTAAAATGAAAATTTTTTGAATTAAGAAAAAAAGTTTTTTCTTAATTTAAAAAAAAATTTCTTTAAAAATCATAATTTAAAATATAGAAGGCCTGAATTTTTTGCTTAAATACCAGCAATAGACCATTAAATGTGTTTATGGGGAGAAAAGAACATCAATACGTCAGAGTAATAAGAAATGAGGAGGGTAGTGTCAAATGGTTGTGAGATGTGCTAAAAATAACACTAAATGTCCCTTAAATCAAACACAAACATTTGTTTTTTCTTTTCATAATTGTAAGAATTCTTGTGTGTAGAACACAAATTTGCAAAAATTTTCTGAAAATTCCCCAAAATAAAAAAAATGTTATGAGGGGGTTATAAAGGGTGCTTAAAGCAGAATTCCACCAATTATTTCCCTTTAAGGGATGAATTCTCTTCAATTTTTGACAGTCTAGGCAACCTGCCCCGCCACAAATGTTGAAATTGATCTAATTTTTGATATCATGTACTAACTCATGTTGTAGTACAACCTTAGATTAACTCCGACTGAACAAACCTTTGATTAAAAAACATTCCTGTCATAACTATTTTTTATTCAGCTGTATTATTACTGTATCCTAAAAGACTGTAGGCTGTGATATGCGAAACATTTCAGAGCTATTTCTGGCAGGTTGAATGACTGTATATGGTCACAACATCTATAAGAGGGAAGGAAAGAAGGAGAGGAATCAAAATATATGTCACAATGTATTTAGAAGAGGGAGAAAAAATCTGAGAAATTATGTGTATGTGTGTGTGAGAGAGAGAGAGAATGAAAGATACAGATATTTCTGCTAACACAGTAATTAACAAGTTTTGACTAAAAATGCGGGAATTTTGAGTGCAAGTCTCAACACAATGGAACATAAACTTCAAAAAATGACTACATGTATATATATATATATGATAGACATAGCTATTTTTATTCTTATTTCTGTTTGTCTTTCAACATATAGACACAGACTTCAAAAAAATAAATACATATATATAGTGACCAAGACCTTTGGAAATATGCTGTGCTTGAGAAAACCTGGCAAAACAAGTGAGACCATAACTCATGGCCTTTACCAGGACTGTAGCCAGCCCACTTATGCGTACCTTTCCTTCTTTAGACACGAAACCCTGCTTGCGAAGACCTGTTGAGGCAAGTGAAAATGAAATCGAAATTGAACCAAATTCGACAACTGGCACCCATGCCAACCTTCCTTCATTGGACACTAAACTCAGCTTCTGAAGACCTGTTGGGGCAAGTGAGATCGAAACTGAACCAAATTCGATGACTGGCACCCATGCCAGTGGAGTACTAACAGCACCATCCAAGCGGGATCACTGCCAGAGTAGCGGTCTCACTTCCGTGCCGGTGGCGTGTAAAAAGCACCATTTGAGCGCGATCGTTTCCAGCTTTACATTACTGGCACTTGTGCCAGTGGCATGTGAACAAAACATTGGACCTACTCCTGTGCAGGTGGCACGTAAAAACACCATTTAAGCGTGGCCGTTGCCAGTACCGCTGGATTGGCCCTCGTGCCGGTGGCACATAAAAAGCACCCACTACACTCTCGAAGTGGTTGGCGTTAGGAAGGGCATCCAGCTGTAGAAACTCTGCCAGATCAGATTGGAGTCTGGTGTAGCCATCTGGTTCGCCAGTCCCCAGTCAAATCGTCCAACCCATGCTAGCATGGAATGCGGACTTTAAAAATGATGATATATATATATATATATATATAAGATTTAAGGTGAAAAAGCACAGAAATCTTGTTTGCAAAGATTATTTAATCCATTACAGTATGTACAGAGTCGACCGGTTTCGCTTCACTAACCATGACTCAATGTTATGAAAATCATAATAAAGTTTTGATTTAATGTTGCATAGAAGTAGGCATGATACAATTTTGCAGTTATATAGGAGAGTATAGCTCAAGGGGGATAATCTGTGAATATGCTTTTTTTAGTTAAAGGGATAATCAATGGATATAATATTCTTATTTCTGGTCGGTTTTTTATTTGTGAATTCCATTATATAGTCATGTTAAGTTCTGGTTTGTATTTTTCAATAAATGTGGCCGCTTTATTTAGTCATTGTTGAGTTGAGGTCCTTTCCGTGCATTGATATAGTGGGAATAGTGAATTGCGGTTGGCATTGCTTACCACATCTATGTGACCATTGAGTGGTATTTGACAGTATTGGAGGTGGTAGACTAGTTGGGTGTTTAGTGTAGATCTATGTCTTAGGGATGCACCTGTTGAACCTATGTAGTTCCTACTGCAGCTGGAACATGTTATGATGTAGATGAGATTTTCAGAGGCGCAAGTGGAGTCAGTTTTAATTTTAAATTTTTGTTCTTGTTTAAAATGAAATTCTGAGCCTTCCATTATGTTGGGACATGTACCACAGTTCAGTTGTCCACACTTTTTAACTCACGCTTCCATTAGTTTCGTGTATAGTTTCGCATTTGTGAATATCCACTTTAATGGTTTTGGCTGTTTGTTGTTTTTAATAATTTTATAGGTCGTTAGAATTTCATACAGCCTAGGGTCCTTATGTAGTATTGGAAAATTTTGGATAGTAGTGTTATATGCTTCATTGTTTCTGGGGTTCTATGTGGAAATATAAGGTGATATCTTTGGAGTGGGTGTGTAGTTTTGTTTGACCTCTCTTAGTGTTTGTATATTAATTCTTTATGCACATTTTATCCCATCATCTATAAGTGAAGTTGGGTAGTGTCTGTTGACAAGGTATGTTTTTAAGTTGTTGTAGTCGAGTTCTCTGGTGTTTTTTTCCAACACTATAGTGCAGATTCTTCTCACTAGATTGAATGAGATATCTTAATATGTTTGAGCTAAATAATAAGTATTGTTTCAAGTCTATAGTTTTGTAAAATATGTTGGTTTCTATTTACTTTTTTGGTTAGTATATCTAGAAAAAGAGTTCCTTTTGTTGTGTTCCATTGTGAATTGTATATTTGTATTTATGCTATTGAGGAGTCTTGAATTCCAAAAGATTCTTCATGTTCTCATTCCATAGAATGAAACATTCATCCAAATATCTTTTCCAATTTTCCTTTATGTATCTCCGAATTTTGTGAGTGACTCCTGATATACTGTTAGTTCCAAATAGCCAATTGTCAGGTTTGAAAGAATAAGGCCTGCCTTGGTTCCCATCGCAACTCCAAATTTTGGTTGGTACACAGTAGTGTCAAACATGAAGTGATTTTGCTGGAGAATGAATTTTAATATGTTCCAGCCAGAACTAAGTTGCTTCTAATCCATAATTATGGGAGATATTAATATACAGGTTTACAACATCAAAAGAGACAGTGTTTTTTCCTACAATCTTTTTGGGAAGTGGTTTATCATGTGCAAATCATCTCTAATGTAACTTTTACTGTATTTTAGAAGTGGTTTCAAGAGGGTGTCAATGAAGTAACTCAGTCGGTGCATTTCACAGGATGGTCTAGCTATAATGGGCCTTAGTTTAAGGTCTCCTGGTGTTGGTACATGTATGTATGACTTCAGTGATTTTTTAATTACTTCATTTATAATATGGCTTTTATGAATTTTCGGTAAGCCGTAAAAGAGGATGGGTTTACATGTAAAGTTAGTTATGTAGCTTATTTCTTTTTCCATCAGGCCTTTTCCATGTAGTTGAACTAATATCGAGAGGCTTTTCATTATTCTTTGGGAATTGTAGTCTTCATTATTCAGCATGGATACTACTAGGTTTTTGTAGTAGTCCACATCCATCACTACTACTGCACTCTCTTTATTGGTGAGTAGTTGGTTCTGTATCATTGTTTTCTTTTATGTATCCATAATTAAGAGTGGTTTGTTCACTGTTCAATTCTTTATGATTATTCTTTGCTGTCTTCATAAGGGATCATCTGAATGTTTTTGTATTTTTCTTCATTGTTTGATGCTCTTAATCTAAGTAGTTCTCTTTCTGTTTTTATTTGAAATAATGCTAATCTTTCTCTCACTTCTCTCTGTTCATCAAGTTCGTTTGGGATTCTTTTTATTTGCAGTTTGTGGGGGAGAACTCTTGGTGTTGAACTCATCCGTTTGTAAATTTCTGCCTTGTTAGAATCTTTAAGCATGTTCCAGAATGAAAATTCTCTGTTTCTAAGATTTGTGTTCCAAATGTTTTTGATTTTCCTTTTTGATAGATGGACTTATGAGTTTCCTTTATTAGGAATTGCTCATTGTCTAGTTTGTTTGTGAAAATTGAGTTTGGTGCTGTGCATAAAGGTTTAAATCTTTACTAATATGCCCAAGTGGTGAGTTGTTTCTTCATTTCCTTTTTTCTCGTGATGGAGGTTTGATGCCTCAACTTTGTTGATTAAGATAATTACATTTGAGTTGATATTTTTTATATCCAATAGATTACCCCCCACCCTCCTTGAACTATACTCTCCTGTATAACTGCAAAACTGTATCACACTTCTACGCAAGATTAAATCAAAAACTTATTATGATTTCATAATATTAAGTCATGATTAGCAAAGTGAAACTGATCGACTTTGTACATATTGTTATGGATTAAATAATCTTTATCTACACAAACAAGATTTCTGCGCTTTTTCACCTTAAATGTTATTTTATATTTACCACCACGTGAAATCTCTCGCCAAATTTACTTACCCAAAGTGCTGCACAGTGGGATGAAAGCCCGGAACAGTGTTTGATTTTTTGTAAAGGGTACGACGAAGGGCAATCAATCGGAAAAGGTCTCAGACTTATCATTGACTTGTCAAGATTCGTTCGTTAGTTTCTGTGTGTGACAGCACGTTGTTGTCAACTGTAAACACATGAAATATTATCACTAATAAAAATTTTTTGATGCACATACATACATATTCTTTTTTGTATTATGTGTATGGAATGCAGATTTTACCCACAAATTTCATTATAATCGCAATGTATGCCGTTTGAAAGGTATTTATATAAAATTTCATTTT
>NC_068987.1:40116541-40118592 GCF_001194135.2 Octopus bimaculoides
TTGGGAGAAAATAGGGGGAGGTAGGGGAACGGGCGGAAATCGCGGATTTCCGTAAAAAAGATCAATATATATATATATATATATATATATCCATTTTACCCGAAGTTATGACGGAAAAATCGGATGTTGTGATTTTCCGAAAGTCCTCTCCCCACCCCCAGGGTCGTCAGCGCGCATTTTTTTCTTATTCGCTTTCCACATACTTGTTAACACCCGCCTCAAGCTGGTTAATTTTTTTTTTATTCCTGGGTGATGATCTTTATACTGACCCCAAAATCTGTAGTTATGCAACGATGAGTACTGAATATGTTCCCTTGTAAGTTGAAGATATTAAAAACCTGCAATATTTGGTGCAGAAAGGTTTCTGTCAACAAAGAGAAACTGACAACAAGGCTAACTTACAGTTTTCGGGCGGAGGCAATACGTGCGCCACCCGTTTTCGGCGTAACAAAAACCCTAACTGTAACACTGGGTGTATGTATTCTTTACTTTCGCAAGTTTTCGAATATATTTTCTCACTATCTGAAGATATTAAGCAGACATGTATTTCCAGTAGATGGTGGAGAAAACTCATTGGTAACACAGAATAAACTAAAATGGTACATTTGAACGACAGTATCAACTAACCTTGGTGAACACCTGTGGAGAACGATATCAGGCATCTCCTCTGAATGACTGTCAGGTCTTAACACACTCAACTAATCTAGAACATCACAGCTTCACTTTCGTATAACCTAGTCCACTTGCTCTCATTTTTTTTTTCTTTTTAACATCTTTAATGTTGTTCACTATAGTAAGGGAATACATGTTTCGCATTCATTTCAATAAAATGTTTTATTAAACGTCTACTATGTGAATATACTGAGGGAATCCATACGTAAAATGCTGTGTATACAATAAAATTCGTATACTGTTTGTGACAACGGTACTTTATGGTTCCATGCAAATTCTTTTATTAAAGCGTCAGGCATGAAAAATTTGATACATTGTTTACAGACAACGGCATTTTACATTAATGTATTCGGCGGGGATGGAAAATGGTATTTCTGGACTATTTTGTTTTTTTACCATTCTCGTGTTGTATACATAGGAAATTACGATTCTGAAAAATTAAAATTTTAAAAACAGTTATTTGTTCTCATCTACTGCGTTAGATGGAGCTTGGGACTTCGAAGGACAGCTATTCTAAAACTCCACCGGGTATTCTTAGGTATATCTACGCAACTTTCATCAGACTCTGGTATTTATTAGGTTCATACAATGTGGTTAACATGCAGTTTCGTCTACTGAAAAATTAGAAGTAAACTGCACTGGAAGTAACGACAGTAAAATCTCATAACTTCGTTTACAAAACCTCTCATCAGACTGATTCTACAGGCACCTAGCTGTATAGTATCTTCCACAGATAACATTTCTGAAATAGCGACTGAGTTATACTCAAACTGTGAGGTTATGCAGGCCATCAAAGGATCATAGATAATGAAGACAATGTGAAAATATGTTACGTACTTTTTACATATCTGTATGAGAATACGCAACGAAATAGTGTAATGAGAGTGACTTTACGTTAAGATGTGCACACAAAAGTGTGACGTCACGAGATTGTGTAAATAAACACAAAGTAATGGCTGCGCCCTGTGTTGTGTCAATTTACATGGTGTCAGCAGTGGGATTGAATAATCGTCCGAATGAGCTTAATCTTGAAGGCAATGTAGCCGAGAACTGGAAACGGTAGATACAAAGTTTTGAACTTTACCGTACAGCTAGCAGAATCGCAAGTAAATCAAAATGTGAAGTGTGCTAGTGTAACTACATGTGACGGTGGAGGATATGTAAACGGAACCTTTCCCCCTTAATGTTTTTTTTTTTACGGAATCCCACGTTTTAGGGTATTGATATTGTCATTCTGAAAAAAAATTTTCAAAAATCACAACTTCAAAATTTCAATTCCCCCCTCCTCATTTCTTCATTTTTCACTTTTTCCGGAAATTTTTTTTGGCGAAATACGTGCAAAAAATACGGAAATTATGATTCTGAAAAAAAAATTGTTT
>NC_068987.1:40119497-40127677 GCF_001194135.2 Octopus bimaculoides
TAGCACATCTCCAGACCTCCCTCCTTGTTTCTTTCTCACTCTCACATTTATTGATGTTTTTCAATATTTTGGGATCTTTGTGATTTGACGGCCAACACTTGTTTTCTTAACGAAACACTTTCAAACTTGGGACACTGGTAGAATGTGTCATACAAACCAACTTTTTCTCTTAGCCTTCTTAACAAAAAATTGTACATCGCAAGTTATTTCATGTTAAAGTTGTCGTATTTTTGTAATTTCAACCAATCACTGACGTCTATTCAGCTGAATACAGTCAGTGCTCTTTAAATTTCTGCTGGTGTTAAGTGTGTTATTCCCTGTGACATATTTCATCCGGTTTAATCGTAATTTATACGCATATATTGTTTATATAATAAATTACGCTGTGATTGTCTGTGTGTGTATATTTTTGCTATAACCTCACTCATAACCCTAACCCCAACCCTAACCCTAACTCTAAAACCCGAACCCTAACCCAAAACTAGAGTTTGATTTGAAGAAGATTTGGCTGCTATTTCTAGGAAATGAAGCACTTGGTGGAGGTGCATTAATAATTCAAGTATTTTGATGGCTTTTTCCCCTTTGTTTACGAACAGTCTAGTTAATCGGAAATGTCAGAACTAACGGGGATTAATACCATATACACCGTCACAGCAGTTACTGTATTCAACTGAATAGACGTCAGTGATTAGTTGAAATTATAGAAATAAGACAATTTTTTACGTGAAATAACTTCGAATACAAAATTTTTTACCTGTTCTATACCACAAAATATACAAGTATACGAAGTTTGAAAGTGTTTTGGTACCAAAAACACTACATAAAAAAATGTTGCCCGTCAAATCATAAAGGTCCATATTTTGTCCCCATAAATGCATTTTATGGAATGATGATGCTGAAGTAACACACATGTGGTCCATTGCTGAGATATAAGTAAAATAAAAAATAAATGGTAATTTGAATTTTTATCTGCACCCCAACCAATCGAAGCCGTGTGTGTGTGTGTGTGTGTAAGAAAAAACATTTTCTATCAGAAAATTATGCTATCAAAATAAATCATCTTTTACATATCTCTTATTAAAATCACTCTGGATAAATCTCGGCAGTAACCTTCTCAGGCTCTCCAATATTTTAGAATTATAATCAAACAATCAGGGGCAAGGAGTGGGGCTAAAAAATATCATAAATTTTCAAGTTTTTTTTTATTTTTATAGTATATGGAGGGAAATATTCTTTTCTATTCTAAGGCACAAGGCCCAAAATTTTAGGGAAGAGTGCCAGTCAATTAGATTGACTTCAGTACACAACTGGTACTTAGTTTATCGACCCTGAAAGGATGAAAGGCAAAACATCAACACATATTTGAGTGAGAAAGAAACAAGGAGGATGTGCTAGAAACAACAAATTTCCCTTAAATCACACACTTTCCCTCTGAAAAGATAAATCTTTTTCTTTTTATCTGGAAAGATTTCTCCCATGTTTTTAAGTTTGTAGCACAAAAAAAAAAAAAAATTGAAAAACATCAGTCTGGACTGAGATGGTGGGAGTGAAAAAGAAAGCATAAATTTTCAAATTTTGTTTTTTTATAAAAGGATGCTTCCCATCATTCCGAAGGCTGTGATGAAAAATTGGAAAAAATCCCCACCAAAACAGAGAAATTCCAATTTATGTGGGCTGTCTGATCAGAAATTTTCCCCCCACGCCCCCTTGCAAAACTTTTGCCAACAAATTTCTTTGCAATTGTAATCTATGCTGTTTGAAAGGTATTTGTATAAAAATTCTTTGAAAGATACCAAGCTATGAGGGGAAAAAGTCAGGTTGTGTGAATTTTCTAAAACTCCTCTCCCCCACACCTCAGGAAAATTTTTTGCCATAAGTCTCTACATACACCCAGTTTACAGGATCTAAGTGGTATTTGTTGAAAATTTTGTTAGAAAGTATCCATTTTCCTGGAAGTTATGAGGCAACAAAGTCAGTGGGGTACACATCTGTAGTTATACCAAATGGAGTCCATTTTCAAATTTTTTTCCAAAATTGGAATAGATGTAGGAAATTACAATTTTACATTCACTTTAACCCCGAAATATATTTATCGTTTTTGTCACTATGAACCTGTTCATTGTGTCACTAGGGTAGTTTAACCAACTGTTTGTTCTTATTGGCGCTTGCACAGCTGCTATTTTTTCTGATAGATTCTTTTGACTCATTATTAAACCATTTAGCCCAGTGCTTCTCAACCATTTTGCGTCATTCCCTATTTTACCAAGTGTCAGAGTGCCATTCCCCAGGGTCAGGTCATTCCTCTCTTAGTGCATCCATTGGCTTACCTAAAGGGTGAATTTCGGTTACTACTTTGTCACTATTTACAGTAGAATTTTCAAGCATCGCAAAAATTTATCTCTTTCTCAGACCATTTATGTATGCTTAAAACCACAATTATTGTGGTTATATCTTTCCCCGCAATCGTCGCCCCCTCCCCACCATCTGTTGAGAAATCCCAATTTTGCCTATCCCTATTTAAAATGCATAAAAGAATTCAAGCAAAAAATTATTGATGGTATAATGAAATATACAGATTGAAGAATACTTTAATTACATGTTTTTAATGTTAATGGTTAAGATGAATGTTAAAGTCAATGCCACTCTTTTTTTCTGTGGGTTGCCAAAAGCATCCTGTTGAAAAATGGTGCTAACTGTAGGTTCTTCTTGCTGAAACCACTGAATGATGTGCCACACAGAAAGATGGTCATGACCAACAATGTTGAAGAATTTGTTGTTTCATCCCATACAGATGTTGTTGGTCTGTGCATTGTTGTTAATGGTGGCATCATGCACATTCCATAGGTGGAAGATGGTGCATTCTGAGAGGCACCAGGACATCATTGGACAAGTCAAGTGGCTGCTGATTCAGCTGATAGGAGCCACTTATGTACATATGGTTGAAGTACATATGCAACTCCTCTGATTCAGGTGGGTCTTCTGGGATGACAGTTTTAAAGTATGTTGACCTGTCATTGAATTCTTCGAAAGGCAAAAATACCAATGCATCAAACATGCCACAAAAGAGCTGAAAATCAGCATTAGCATGATAATGTCTTACCAGGTCCAGCTCTTGCATCCTTCACCAAGTTGACTGTGGGAGGCCACACCTAGGCCAAAGACTACAAGAACAGCTCAAAGGATACAATCTTTGAAGTTTGTCATGACAGTTATAACAGCAATGGAGTAGTTTAAATGTGCACGCTTGGCAAGTACAGCCTGAAATAGCTCTTCATGTATGGCATAATTCTTGTTGGGCAGAAGGGTGTAAACAGACATTACTGCTGTATCACCAAATAGAACATGAATGTCATAGATTTATTTAAAAATTATTAGAGCCATTGCAAAGCTGCAATCCATATAAAGAATCTGCACACCTGCCAGGAGTCTGAGGCCATCGATGGTTCCAAAGACCAAAATGCAGTTGCTTTTGTTTGATCTGTTGTCATAGAGTAAAAATTGCTGAGCATTTGGACCCATACAGTGGGTCCAAAGGAATTAAAAGGAAGTTCACTGAGATGTTGAAGCACAGTTGGGGTGGGAAGAGATGTGTGCTGGTTGTGAATAGTTTGCATGCAAGTTTTCACAGAGGGTAAAAGTGAGTGTATTTCATTGTTGCACTGGCTTACACCTTGACCGAAAATTTGAGCTGGTCTGTCTCCTATGCTGGCAGCTCTGCCTTTCATCCAATTCCATGCCTTTGTAAGATAGATTATAATCTCATTGAGGGCATTGTTGTGGGGCTGATGCACCATTGGATTGTTGCTCTATAGGTCAGTGGTCATGCTGCCTTGACAGTAACCACTGCTGCGCTTGACCACAATACCTTTGTTTTTTGGGTGACTTGCTTGGTGTACATGTACCCATTTTTGATCCACTACCTCTGCTGGTGATAGCAAAGTTCAGAGAGCTCCTACCTCTGCTGGTGATAAAGGGCCCCTCCCTCTCGCTCAGAGTAAAAACTGAATGATGCATGTGTACGAACAGCCATACTACATGGCAGTGAAACATGGGCCGTGACTGCTGAGGACATGTGTAAGCTTGCAAGGAACGAAGCCAGTATGCGCCGCTGGACGTGTAATGTCAGTGTGCATACTCAATAGAGTATAAGTGCCTTGAGTGAAAAGTTGGACCTAAGAAGCATCAGATGTGGTGTGCAAGAGAGACAACTGCACTGGTATGGTCATTTGGTACGAATGGATGAGGATAGCTGTGTGAAAAGTGTCACACCCTAATGGTTGAGGGAAACTATGGAAGAGGTAGACCCAGGAAGACCTGGGATGAAGTGGTGAAGCATGACCTTCGAGGCAATGACTAGTGACTTAGACCTTTGGAAATATGCTGTGCTTGAGAAGACCCGGCAAGCCAAGTGAGACCATAACCTGTGGCCTATGCCAGGGGTGTAACCAGCCCACTTAGGTGTACCTTTCTTTCATTGGACACTAAACTCTGCTTGCAAAGACCTGTTGACGTAAGTGAAATCGAAATCAAATTTGATGACAGCACCGCTAAGAGCACCATCTGAGCATGATCATTGCCAGGGTCACTGACTGGCCCTTGTGCCGGTGGCTCGTAAAAAGCACCATTCGAGCGTGATCGTTATCAGTGTCGCCCTACTAGCACTTGTGCTGGTGGTATGTGGAAAGCAACATTCGAGCGAGGGCGTTGCCAGGTCTGCTAGAGGCTCCTGTGCAGGTGACACGTAAAAACACCATTTGAGTATGGCCATTGCCAGTACTGCCTAGCTGGCCCTCGTGCTGGTGGCACGTAAAAGCACCAACTACACTCTCGGAGTGGTTGGCATTAGGAAGGGCATCCAGCAGTAGAAACTCTGCCAGATCAGATTGGAGCCTGGTGCAGCCATCTTGCTCACTAGTCCCCAGTCAAACCGTCCAACCCATGCCAGCATGGAAGGCGGACGTTAAATGATGATGATGATTTATTGCTTTTGATGAACTCCATTGCAGGTATAACAAGTTGTAATGAGCTGTGTTTTCACTGTATACAAAACCGTTTAGAGCACAAAATAGAAGTGGTCTCAGCAGGTACACTGCTGTGTGTGGGGTATTCAGATTGAGTCACATTTATAGGGAGGGCTAACATGCATGTGTGTATATGTCCAGACAGGCACGAATGATGGTAGAGTCACTCCATGCTGACTTGTGGGCATGTCCACTTGTAGGTAATAAGCATTCAAACAAGCTGGCATTGCAAATGCAGATCATCACATCCACCTGGGTTGTAGATTTTTTATTCTCATCCTACATCTGCTTGCATGCTGCCTTGACCTGTGTGTCTGACTTTTTGTTAGCATTCCTATTTCACTTTGTTTGTTTTTTGTTTTTGCTAATTAAATGATTCCATCTTCTATGGGGGTTGTCTGTTTGTGGGTGATATGCATTCAAAAATGCTGGCATGCTAGTGCACATCATCACACCCACCTGGGTCAAAATTAGGCTCTTGGCTCCCAAAGTTTTCCAATGATGTATGCAATCATTCAGGTGGTATTGCATGTTGATCATAAAGATGCAGAGTTGGGAAAATGGTAGAAACAATTGTTAACCACTCCAAAATATTTTCTGTGACTAATGTCAAATGGCAGTATTTAAAATACACATACCAGCCATACTTAATTGGTTTAATCATATACCATACACTTTTTAACACATGGCATTTTTTCTGTAGCTTATTGACCTGTAGCATTTTTACTGTGACATTTTAACTGTGCCACTTTTTCCTATGACATTTTTTCTTGTAGTATTTTTTTCTATGACATTTTTCCTGTGGTATTTTTTCCTGTGGAATTTTTTCTGGTCACCATTCTTGTGCCTTGTAGTCATCCACAGCAATGGTGTGAGTGCTTTAAAATGCATGATTGAAGGAATGTGCATGTTCTATTTACTGATTTCCTTTGTTTCCCTCCATTTTGTTAGTCTTTAATTTTGTAAGCTATATTTTTTATCCCTGAATTATTGCAAATAAGATACAATCATCATCATCATTATCATCATCGTTTAACGTCCGTTTTCCATGCTGGTATGGGTTGGAGAGTTTGACAGGTCTGGAGAGCCAGTGGCTGCACCAAGCTCCAATCTGATCTGGCAATGTTTTTACAATTGGATGCCCTTCCTTACGTCAACCACTCCGAGAGTGTAGTGGGTGCTCTTTATGTGCCACCGGCACAATAGCCAGTCAGGCAGGCCTGGCATCAATCACATTTGGATAGTGCTTTTTACATACCACCGGCATGGGAGCCAGTCAGGGGGTACTAGCATCAGCCATGTTCAAATGGTACTGTTTATGTGTCACCAGCATTGGGGCCAGTCAGGTGATCCTGACATTGATTGCATTCGGATAGTGCTTTTTACATGCCACCAACATGGGAGCCAGTCAGTGGGCACTGGCATTGGCCATGTTTTGATAGTGCTTTTTATGTGTCACTGGCTTGGGAGCCAGTCAGGGGACACTGGCATTGACCACATTTAGATGATGCATTTTATGTGCCACTGGAATGGGAGTCAGTCAAGGGGCACTGGCCACAGTTACAATTTTGGTTTTACTTGACTCAACAGGTCTTCTCAAGCATATCATATTGCCCAATGCATCAGGGATACTCTTAAATGGGCTGGTCATGCAACACTGGCATTGGCCATGGCTGCAATCTCACTTTAGTTGCCGGGTCTTCTCAATCACAGCATATCTCCAAAGGTCTCTGTCTCTTGCCATTGCCTCTGTGAGGCCCAGTGTTTGAAGATCATGCTTCACCACCTCATCCCATGTCTTCCTGGGTCTACCTCTTCCACAGGTTCCTTCCACAGTTAGGAAGTGGTACCTCCTCACACAGCTGTCCTCATCCATACGTAACACGACCATATGAGTGCAGTCATCTTTCTTGCACACCACATTTGATGCTTATTATGTTCAACTTTTCTCTCAGGGTGCTTACACTCTGTTGTGTATGCACACTGACATTACACATCCAGTGGATTATACTAGCTTTATTTCTTTCAAGCCTGTGCATGTCCTCAGCTGTCATGGCCCATGTTTCACTGCTGTGTAGCATGGCAGTCCACACACATGCATCATACCGTCTACCTTTCATCCTGAGCAAGAGGCCCTTAGCTTCCAGCAGAGGTAGGAGCTCACTGAACTTTGCCCAGGCTATTTTTATTCTAGCCGCTACACTCTCAGAGCAACCAGTCCCACTACAGACTAGGCTGCCTAGGTAGCAGAAGCTATTAACTACTTCTAGTTTTTACCCCCTGGCATGTGATGAAATCTGTTTATTGTATATCTTCAGTGTTTATTGCCCCTGTGCATCTGCCATACACAAAAACTATCTTCCTAGTTAAACTTCCTTTGATATTGCTGCAGCTTTTATGTGTCCTTTTATGAGTTTCTACCCATGCCTTTTCTACAGATCGAGCAGAACCATCTACCTGAAGGGCTTTTGCTAGGTTAACCCTAAAGCCCTTCAATTCTAGACCTTGCTTCCACACCCTAAACTTCGTCTCTAGTTCTGGCAGTGACTCAGCTATTAGAGCAAGGTCATCAGCATAGAGGAGCTCCCAGGGGCAGCGTGTCTTGAATTCCTCTGTTATTGCCTGAAGGACTATATTAAATAAGAGGAGGCTGAGGACTGATCCTTGGTGAAGCCTGGAATTCTTCACTATACTCGTTGCCAACCCTCACCTTACTGACAATATTCCTGTACAGACGAGTGGTTAGTAAGCTAACCACTCGTCTATCACCAGTTTCTACATTCACCATCAGATAAGGGATCGTGGGACCCTGTCAAAGGCTTTCTCCAAATCAACAAAAGCCAAGTATAGAGGTTTATCTTTGGCTAGGTATTTCTCCTGCAGTTGCCTTACCAGAAATATAGCATCAGTGGTGCTTTTGCCTGGCACAAAACCAAACTACATCTCATCTAGGCTAACTCTCTCCCTAATTAGTTGGGCTATGACCCTCTCTGTAATTATTGGATCCAATAATTTGATATCCCTGATAGTTATTTCCGTCTAAAGCATCACCTTTACCTTTGTAGCAGTTGACTATGGTGTTGCTACACCAGTCATTGGGTATGACTTCTTCATGAACTACCTGATTTACGATGCAGGTGACAAGACCATAACCCACAC
>NC_068987.1:40129011-40129260 GCF_001194135.2 Octopus bimaculoides
TGTACTTAAGAGCCACCATGCATCTCACTGTCTAGTGAGAATGAAATCAATCTGGCTAGCAGAGTCACCTGATTGATAGGTTATCAAGTGGCCAGCTGGCTTCCTGAAATTGGTGTTGCAGATCAATAGTTTATTTGCATCGCAGAACTGCAGGAGCCTAGTTCCCTCTTCATTTCTGGTACTGACTCCATGGTTCCCATGTACACCATGGAAGATACCAGGTTGCTGTTCGACATCATCATCATCGTT
>NC_068987.1:40129360-40131797 GCF_001194135.2 Octopus bimaculoides
ACCACAGCACATACCCAAGGCACACAGAGCTGCGATCGGTAGTGAAGTGAGAGCACGCTATAAAAATAAAACTACTGAACAATAATAATAATACTGCTTTGGCTGTTACTACTACTACTCATACACCTACTAATACAAAAACTACTACTGCTGGCACTGTTACGACCACTACTACTATTAATACTACAATACATACTAATAGTACAACTACTAGTACTACTACTACTGCTACTACTACTATTACTACTACTACTACTACTACTACTAGTGCTACTACTAATACAACTACTAGTACTTCTACTACTATTACTACTATTTCTACGAAACAATGCGGCCTTCTGCCCTCAGTCATTATGTGTAATACCGTCCCGTTTTGGAGACTGATGTGCTCCGGGATTCCTTTGAAGCCTTCGAGCCTGATCTGGAGAAGTATCTCCAGATCCACCTGGCCAATCTTCCCTGGCAGCCTTTGTCACCTTTATGGGACGGTACCTGACCGTTGCTCGATTATGCATCCCAGAAACCACCACATGCTGGTTTAGTAAGAGGTCATTCAGTGCTTCATAGCGCGGGCTTCTGACTTAAAATGGTGCCGTATTGTATGCCCGTCGCTGTGTACTAGACATGATCCCTGACACATCTCAGTGCAGCTTCAATATCTGCTTGTGCTATTATTGCTGGTTTCTTTGTCTCTTCTGAGATACATCTGAAATTAAACGATTTTTTTCTCCACTGCTTCAGTTGCCTCTTTTGGTATGGTTAAGTTGGCTCAGGTTTGCTCTTGCTTGATGAGCTTCTAGGCTTGGGCCAACATTTCCTCTTTGCTTGTGAAGTCTTGTTTGGCTGCTGCTGCAGCTGTGAACGTTTTCTGGTTGATGTTATTGTTGTTGTTGTTGATAATATTGGTGTTGTTGTTCTTGTTGGTGTTGGTTTTATTGCAATCGTTATTGTTGTTGCTACTGCTGCTGTTGCTGTTTGTTGTGGTGATGGGGTTGTAGCCACTTGTTTGTCTCCACCATCACTGCTACCACTGCTGCCTTCAATTTCTTCACCACTGCTATCGTTGGTTCTGCTGCCGCCGTCAGTGTTGCTATCACTGCGACTGCTGCTGGTATTGTTGTCGTTTTTGTTACTGTTACTACCTATCGTAGCGTCGCAGCCTTTGCTGTCTCCACCGACACTCCTGCTGTTTTTGTTGTAAATAATTTCATAAGCTTCGCGAGCTTTCATATTGCTTAGACTACTAGTGTTGCTGTTGTTGTTGTTTATGTTGTCGCTGAGATTGAATGACATAAAAGGGAAAAGTTTTCTTTTGTGGGAGGGCTTGTGAGAGAGATAGCTTACCCCCTCAGTGCTTCCATGGTTGCTGATACCGATGATAATAGTGATGATGACGATGCCATCTTGTGTGTTTCTGTTTTTTTTTGTTTTTTTTGTTTTTTTTAATAGAATATGGAGCGTTAAGTAAATAAATACTGCCTGTTACGAGGCAGAAATAGCCACCGATAGCCTATCAGCAGCTTCTTCATGTTCTTATTGTCAGCTTATAGGAACAATGAATAACATTTGTACAGACAAGGTGAAAAAAACATAGTTTAAAGCGTAACTTACGAAGCGTGGTCGAAAGAAAGTCTTAGGTATCCCGCAGCGAATAATAATAAATAAAATAATAATAATAATAAATAATAATAATAATAATAATAATAATAATAAGCACCAGACAGTGGCTCTCATGGCTTCTAATCTTTACTGATTGGAAGTGTTATCATACATTGTTTCGTCTTGGTATAAAAGATGGGCTACAGCGAATATTCTTCTCAGTACCACAGATTTGCTTGTCACTTGTTTGACCTTAACCAGTTGAGTATGTCCCTTGGTGGCTGACGATATGTGCATCTCTGGAAACATGGGTGTTTCGTTCAACATCCTTTGGAAACATGAGTGTTTCGTTCAACATCCTTAAACAACCCTTATTCAGGGACCTTTTGAGCGGGATGGGCTACTCGACCTGAAGAAAATTCTACCTGGACCCCCACCTGCAAGGTCATGCCCTATTTATCTTGATAAGAAACCACAACATCGCGCACATATGGTTGTGATGCATGTGCCTGGTGTTTTCGTATCAGACGGATAGTCATGATGGGTATACTGGGCTTCGTATATTTTATCCCAGTGTCGCTTTGATGACATGCACTGCTCTCTCACTCAATAACAACAACAACAACAACAACAATAATAATAATAATAATAATAATAACAATAACAATAATAATAATTATTATTTTATGTTTGACTTTTGTTTTGCATTTGTACAAGTTGGATCCAAGTCTCACCCAGAGACCTCAAGAGACAACAAGTTAGAAGTTCATGTAGGTGTTATGCCTAGGGTACCATATATTTGGATTTGTACAGTTTTGTTCAAGTAAATGTTTAAGAA
>NC_068987.1:40134782-40136039 GCF_001194135.2 Octopus bimaculoides
CATCTAAACCGGTCGACTTGCGCCTCGTGCAGCCGACAAGGGCATCCTGAATTTCAACTGAAATTATCTGCCTTTCACAGCGCTCAGTATCGGCCGTCGAGAGACGCGGAAAGCCGTCGAGGTAGGGACTGATGTCCGACACTCTTGCCGAACAACCCAACAAACTGCTAGCGAAAGGCCTCACACATCTGCCTGGAATCGCTCAGCTCGTGTCCGTCAAAGACCGAATTGTGGTTTTGTTACCACGGTACACGCAGGCCAACCGAACAGCATTGATCTCCTCGTTTCTTAGAGCACGCGCCTTAGATCTGGCAATGCAACTTTCATGTTTTAAATTGGAGAAATTGTCTAATGCCATTCTTGCTGCTAGCACGTCGGTTGCAATGCCACTACAAATAGCCTCGTCTAGTTTAGCTACTAACCCCTCCTTTCTAAGGCTATTTCTTTGCTAAACCCTATCGATATTACTCTAATCTCTCTTTTTGAGAGCCACCCACAACCTGTTGTTGAAGAACCCCCTGTCAACTTCTGCTTAACAAAATATGTTGACCCGGTCCCTGTAAGCGTTATGTGCCGGAAATAACATGTTCAGCTTGCAGTATCCAGGCCTAACCTACGCATCTAGGTTAATCGTACAGATTACAAACTTGTGGCCTGAATAGGCGACCGTTTTAAAAAGTGGACATCATACACTATTACTATCTATTTTCCTAGTGAAAATCCTATCTATATACGATCTAGATTACCCTAAGCGGTTGGTCCACGTCCACACTTGCGCATTAGGTAAATCTCGTCGGTACCTGTCAGACAGTTGGAACTGGCTGATCAGGTGCTTGAGGCTTTTGCACCTGCCTCTTCTATCAGCTACTCCCACACAATCCCAGCGTTGGTCTAAGATTCCATTTTAATCCCCTAACAGTAAAGGGCGAGACGTACCTAGAGAGGCTTCTAGACGCCTAAAGAAATCCGGCCGTTTGGCTCCAGCAGGAGCGTAGACGGCCACCAGTCTAAAGACACCACCTTCACTATTGCTCACGTCCAGGACCACTAACTTCCTAAACAATACTGCCATTCCACCCCACATTCGCGGCCGACTAACAGCTGCAAAGATCTGATAGTCGTCGAACATGGGGGCCAGTGCACGTGTATTGGAAATTCTGGTTTAACTGAAAGCAATTATATCCAGTTCTAGAGACCTGAGGTCGTTGAGCAGGCGTCCCTGCTTCCAGGGTGACCCCAGTCCTCATACATTTAAAA
>NC_068987.1:40136997-40148636 GCF_001194135.2 Octopus bimaculoides
CAGGTCAACCCCTGACCAGTACTCCCTGGCATTTCTTGTCACCTCTATAGGGACAGTATCTGTTTCCTCCACGATTACGCATCCCAGAAGCCACCATACATCTCGTCCTGGGGCGATTCTAGGAATGCGGACACGTGCTATACGTTTTCCCATGTGGGAGGGGTACATGATGACTTTGCTGGTTTTGCGGGGTGTCTTTGAATGTGTCATAGCGAGGGCTTCTGATTTAAACAGCACCGAAGTAGTGCCGTATTATTTGCCCCTCGCTATGTATTCGATATCATTTCTTATGCACCTCAGCGCCGCCTCAATGTCTACTTGGGCTATCAAAGCCGCTCTTTTCGTGTCTACTCAGATGCATTTGAAAAGCACCGTTCTTTCTCTGATGGTACCGTTAGATTTTCCCAATTTTTCTCTTGCTTAATTAGTTTCCATGCGTTTGGGAGCATCTGCTCCCTATTTGTGAGGTCTACAGTATATCAGTATTTGGTAATGGCTGTTGCTGCTGCAAAACCATTTTTGATATTTTTACTTGTATTGATTTCGTTGCTGTCTTTATTGTTGTCACTGTTGCTGCTGCCGTTGTTGTTGTCGTTCTTATCGATGCTGTTACTTTCTTTTTCGTGGTTGTTGCTGCTCTCACTACTACTACTACTGCTGCGGCTGCTGCTGTTGTCATTTCTACCGCTCTTAGTGTTTCTGCTACTATTGTTGTTACTGTTCGTTGTACTTTGTACCATGACAGTCTTGTTCTTCTACTCCTCCACTTCCTCTGTATTGTTGCCCGTGACAGAGGGAAAGGGAGGGAAGTCTTCATCTATTACCATATTGGTAGGAGGGTTTGTTTTGTTTTTCCTCAACTCTTTCAAGACGCGCTTCGCCATCTTGTTGAGCTGTATGGATTCCATTAAATTTTAACACCCACCAAAGTTATTTGGTGAACCGAAAATCGCCCCTCTGGGGGCTACACAACCATAAAAAAAAACAGTTACAGGCTCCTGGTGTTTCTATCCACAACTTGGAATAAAATAATTATTGACAAAAGACATCAATCCTAATGTAAATAAATATTTTGAACTGGACTTACTTGGAGCGTTCGAAAACACGTCCCATGTGTTTTGCAGAAAATATAATAATAATAATAATAATAATAATAATCAACTACTACTACTACTACTACTACTTGCACTAAAACTTGTACAATTATGTTTGTTATCGACACTTTACACCAGTGTTTCCCAAACTTTTTGCGCCAAATTGCAATATCGCCCACCTATCGGCCAACTACTACTACTAGTGTTACTACTAGTATTACTACTAGTATTACTACTACTACTAGCATAACTACTCCTACAAAGAATACTACAACTGCCGTTACTACTACTACTACTACTACTACCACCACCACCACCACCACCACCAGTACTACTACTACTACTACTACAACTGTTACTGCAACTAGTGCTGATGCTACTGCTACTGCCACTACTACAACAACTACTACTACTAGTAATACTAATGTTACCATTACCACTAACACTATTTCTAGTGCCACTTCTATTACTACATCTACTACTACTAGGACTTTTCGCGCCAAATTGCAATATCGCCCACCTATCAGCCAACTACTACTACTAGTGTTACTACTAGTATTACTACTACAGTAGTATTACTACTACTACTAGCATAACTACTCCTACAAAGAATACTACAACTGCCGTTACTACTACTACTACTACGCAGTGGCCCAGTGGTTAGGGCAGCGGACTCGCGGTCATAGGATCGCGGTTTCGATTCCCAGACCGGGCGTTGTGAGTGTTTATTGAGCGAAAACACCTAAAGCTCCACGAGGCTCCGGCAGGGGATGGTGGCGAACCCTGCTGTACTCTTTCACCACAACTTTCTCTCGCTCTTACTTCCTGTTTCTGTTGTGCCTGTAATTTAATTCAAAGGGTCAGCCTTGTCACACCGTGTCACGCTGAATATCCCCGAGAACTACGTTATGGGTACACGTGTCTGTGGAGTGCTCAGCTACTTGCACGTTAATTTCACGAGCTGGCTGTTCCGTTGATCGGATCAACTAGAACCCACGACGTCGTAAGCGACGGAGTGCCAACATTACTAGGACTACTACTAAAACTACTACTGTCACTGAGTCTAAACTACTACAATCCTACTACTACTAGTAGAGTACAAATTTCATTACTACGAATACTACTAGTTATACTACTACTACTACTACTACTACTTCTTCTAGTAGCACTTCTATTACTACAAAGACCTGTTTACTTGGTCAGGACTGGATTTAAACTATTAATGGGCCCTGTAAAGTTCGGTTGGCCCCCTAATAGACAAGAAATAGAAAATTAGAAATATAGGAAAGTTTTAATGATATCCAAAAACACTTCATTGAAATGATTTAACGTCTTCAAAACTGTAACGTTTGTTATCGACAGTTTACACCAGTGTTTCCTAAACTTTTCGCGCTAAATTGCAATATCACCCACTTATCGACCAAAAAATGCTCCATCGCCCACCTGTGTAAAAAAAACCCGACACCCCCACCACAACACAAAATCCCCTGTGTCATTTGACACACACACTATATCGTAGACTCATTGCCTTGTTAGTGACGTTTGGACTAAATATGCGGCTGTTTACAAATCTTTTATTGTGAGTTTAGTTTTGTCATTAGGGTAAATAAAATTCTAACGTTAACTCTATATTATGCAGACAGATTAACTTCTGGAAACTTGCGCTTTCTTTTACACTGATTTTCATTTTCCCCAAATGAACCATTGATCAGAACTACCGATGCAAAAATAATTAATGATTGTACTATAAAGGAAAAGAATACAACTTTTTCATGAGAACCATGTGTCTGATGCAATGCAACTAGTGCAGATACATTCGGTTTCAAACTTGTCAACTTTAGCCGCAAGTCTCCTCATTGTGTCACGTCCAGTTCAATTTTTTTATGGGAAAGTAAAGTTCCAACATGGTTAAAACAAGATTCAACCAGGTATGAGGTAGGAAAGGCAAGCAAAAGTAATTTCAGCTGTTTCTACAGATTGGGGTAGGAATTCAATATACTCTGAGGGTACCACAAACCTTCTTTGCCATTATGGCGATATCGCATTGTGGCGTCATTGTCATTTTGTAATGCTAGCAATTCCTCCTTAACATCATCCTCGCAATCAACCTCAAACGGACTGCTATACCAATTTGGAATACTCAGCACAATAACATCTTGAAATCGCTCCACCATGTTATCGTGTAATGATCGTAAATAGCTACGATATGTAGTTAAATCTTCAACAATCAGTTCATCATTCAAAGAATCAAGTTGCGGAAATCGATGGAATTGACGTTTTGAAATGTTAGTCTTAAACAACACCAATTTTGAAATGAAGGTAGCGATAAATGATTTACAATCAACGAGAGTTTTTATGTTTCTTTGCAATAACTTATTCAAATAATTTAATTTTGTGAATATTTCACAAAGAAAAAAGATATCGCACGTTGCAGCCATCAATGAAGCGGATAGTGGAGTATTTTCAAAGAAATAGATATATAAAACAGTTCAACAAAGCGTAAAACAGAGTTTCCTTTTGACAGCCACCGCACTTCAGTATGGTATAAGAGTTTAGTATGGTCCTCATCATTTCTCGGACAGGATTGATGGAAAATTCGATCAGACAAGGGACTGGACTTCCATTTGTTTACAGTCTTGATAACTAACTGTAGCACATCATTCAATCTACTGTTCATATTTTTTTCCACTAAGTGCTGCCAGTGTGCCAAGCAATGAACAGTTAGTATCTGGTTGGAAATTTCACGCTTTAACAGAGATGAAAAACTTCTGTATCTTCTTATCGTCAAAGGCAAGAATATTACTGAGTGGGATATTATGTTCAAAAAGGAAACACTTCAGAGTGTGAAAAATAGTTGCACCTTTTGAATCAAGCAACTATTTCTCTGTGAATAGCATTTCCTCACAAGGTTGAAGGTCTTCGCTAAAATATCGGACATATATCATCATCATCAAACATTGATTGTCCACGACAGTTGATTCACCTACTTGTATAGAAAATTCAGAACGCTGGAGAATATCAATGAGTTGATGTTTGACATCGTTGGCCATTTCATCGATGCATCGAGAAATTGTGTTATTACTAAGTGGGATCTTTTTCATAATGTTATCGCGTTTTTCGTGCATAACGGTTGACAAAACCTCCTCGATAACTGGGCGAAGTAATATTTCTCCATTGTATGAGGCTTCCCAGACTTAGCAAAAAGCAATACAATGCTGTACGATGCAATCAACCCGTCATTCTCCTGTTTACTAGTTTCCTGGAGTAGTGTGTTGAATGTTTGTATTTACTTTTTGAAAGAGGAGCTCAGTTGCAAAAAGTGTGATAACGGCTTGTCCTTCTCGTCAGAATGCTTTGCATCAAAGTGATGCTTCAAGCGTGAAGGTTTCATTGCTTCGTTGGTCAATGTTTGATGGCAAAGAAGGCATTTTGGTAACTGACAGTTCTGAGGAGAGGGAATAAATCCAAACGATAAATAATCACTACTGTACGGTCGACAAATTTTCTAGACTGGAGGCATCAGTGAAGTGAAAATGGGAAAACGAATTTCTAAAAGACTGCACCAGAAAGGCAATATGGTATTCCCAAAGAGAAGAAAAAGTAAATAGAGCAGAGTCAGAGTCTTTACTGGAACAAATACGGATCTAGTTCGTTTGGCTGCCAGCATGTAAATGCAGACTTAATTTCTAAAAATTCATTGTCACCCACAAAATGCTCATATCGCCCACTTTGGAAAACTATGGTTTACACACTTTGACATTTTGTATGTTAAGGTTTTGGTGACATATTTTCTTTGATTGCTCAACCTTTAGTAGTAGTAGTATTGGAAGAAGAAGAAGAAGAAGAAGAAGAACTTTCGGTGAGATATTTCCTTTGATTAAACTGAAATAGTACAAGCAGTAGTAAAACTAGTAGGAGTAGCAGTAGTCATAGTAACGGTAGCTATATAGAAAACGGATAACAAAAAAGCGGATACAGATGTCACTTCAGATGATCAGAACTCGTACATTTCTAACCCTAGTTACGCACACTGCACCATTAAGCTAAGCAACCCATTACGAGGAATAACATCTTTATAAAGGTAAATATGTTAAAATGGGGAAAAAAATTCTATTTGTTAGAATGATCACCTGCTTTTTGTCATGTGATTCAGGAGGTTAGGAATGAAGAAGAAAGAAAAAGGTATGTGAAAGCTGAGACATTTTGAAGTCTGGACCATTTTTGTTTAAAAAATTCGCATTCAGTTTGGTGCAGAAATGAATTATTGTTGAAACTAAGAAGAGCTTGCAAGTAACTTTAAGAATAAAATTAAAGTGTTGAGTGGGCTGGCATTTGACAAAAAATAAAGGAATTCGCGAACGCAGATGAGCAGTAAAAACAACTTAGAAGGCCAGTTAAGTACCATTAGAAAACGGGCAAGAAAAAAAGCTGAATTGGAAGCTGCAAGACAGAATCAAAAGCCATATATCTCAAACTGCACTGTAGCATTATGCTAAGCGATCCTTAACATCTCATGACGTTAAATAGCTGAAAAGGAGAAAAATATCTGAATTTGTCAGAATGATCACTGAAAACTACACCCCACTCTTCTTGTAGCTAATATTTTTTGACGTTTTCACCATAAGATTCAACTCATAGCTCCATTTGAATACAAATGTTGAATAGTTCACTTCAACAATAACTGACATGTTTTAATTCAAGTTCAGTTTTGGAGGTTACTCACCATATTTTTCGTCAATGAAAGCCACACAACTTTTTTCCTATCAAATATTTTTAACGTGGTTTTCACTTAGTGATAAAACTTAGAATTCTTCGGGCGTAACCAAAAGTTGACATTAATATATTCACCTGCTGCCGTGGCTCTGAAGAAAGAAGCATTAAATTTTTTAGGTCATTCAGTTTTTCTCAACGGGGAAAACAAGACTGCAACTAATACTCAAATACTCCAAAGATTGCATGGTTAGGTCGGTGCAGCCAAGCCTAAAGACAGGAAGGAAGTGGAAAGTCGTGAATGCAATTGGTAATGCTGAAAAGAATCTGAAAACCAGAGGTCCAAAGGGATCTTGTGATTCAGGAGGTTAGGAGTGAAAAGGAAAGAAAGAAGTATGTGAAAACCATCCAGCAATCTTAGCAGGGGCGATGGACAACGTGAGATGCTACAATGCAGAAATCTCTCACATGGAATGACGTGTCACATGGCTCCACTCAGATTGAGTTTCATAGTAAGAGCAACTTAAGACCTGCTTCCATCAAACACCAAACTGTAAAGTGGAGCATGGAAGAGGAGTCAATATGTCCCCTGTGCAAGGACAAACTCCAGTCAATGGACCGTGTTCTGAGTTCGTGCAAGATCGCCCTCGCTGATGGCAGATACACATGGATGCACAAAAGCATGCTGGAAGAACTGACCACTTCAGTCTGGGACCAAATGCAGCGGGACACAACCAAATCAAAAGTGGCCTTCGTAACGAAAGAAGGAAAGGAGTGGACTGGAGCAACGAAGATAACTGGAGATGAATTTGTAGCAAGAGGGAACCTACTTGGACGCGAGGATTCCTGGGAAATAGAAGCGGATATCAGTGAGAAGCGCAAGAACTACTCAGAGTTCAGCACCAAGAATAGTTTGAGACCAAGCATCGTTTTATAGTCTAAACAGGGTGCTAAAGTGATTCTCACTGAGTTGACAGTACCATACGAGAGTCATATAGAAGAGCAGCATATAAGATGAGCAAATATGGTAAGCTGGAAAAAACAGCTAGGGAGTAACGGCTACCACTGAGCTGGGAAAGCAGTTGAGTTGGATCGCGAGGATTCGTGGCTGCATCAATCTGTCGGCTACTCGAGTACCAAAGGCCGCAGAACTACCACAATCAAACACTTGTCTACTGTTGCTGAAAAGTGCTGAATGTGGAGAAGGGCGTAAAGGAATAACCAATGGACCTAGTTATGGGGTCCATTGGTTATTTACAGGAACAGAAGGAAGAAGAGAATTAGTTCCTTCGTCGGTCAGAGTGGCCTAGTGGGCTGAAACACAGACCTAGGAACAAAAGAACGATCTAAGTTCATATCCTGCTGGAGACAGGGTTTTTGGAAGGCAACAGGACACCTAGGAGTCATGACCTGGGTGAATTCGGCTCTTGTAGAGTGTGAGATACAAAGGCCGAAATACTTGTCGGACGGGAGTTCTTCTGATGATGATCTCTCTTGTTATGCGCTCGCCTTATCTTAGATCCATAGTCAGTCCGTTGACATCCAGGAATAGACTGGATGACTACTGGTAAAGTCCAGTTGGCTACCGGGAAAGTTCAGTTGAGCACTGGTAAAGTTCAGCTGACCCTGGGAAAGACCAATTGTTTCCTTGATGAATAAGAACGGCCCCAAGAGTAAACTCAATTGGGCTCACAACCCAGAGACTGAATTCAGAATTTGTGATAGAGCCTAGCAATGAAAAATGCAACCGAGATCCTTATTGAAAGGGGGCTGAGAATGATGGATCCACAGAACTGACACAAGGAAGACACGGAATGTACCAAGGAGTATGAGGTCAGAACAACGGACACCAAACTTCTGATGTAACTGAGGTTGGAAATTCGCCTCAAAAAAGGGAATGAAGATTCATCGAACAAAAATGAAATGTACCACCAAAATAGTAACTCGTAAGCTGCGCACTGCAAATGCAGATAAGACGTTAAGAGACCAAAGCCAGGTCGCAAACCAGTGCTGAAGATACCCAAGCAAGTGAGACTACTGCATGAATGCAATCCCAAAAGGCACAAATGAAGTGTCCAAGAATCAGATAGCAAGTAGTGAAGGGGCCTGGGAACAACTTGGCAAGGAAATATGCAAGGTATTATACATTAAGCTGTGTGTCTTGAAGTATGACAAGCAACTAGAGGCTTGCGATGAAATAATGTACAGTATTTGCAGAGGGCACTTTAGTGTTAAAGAAGAGAAGAGCAAGAAACCGACCAGAAAGAAAAAGCGGCAAAGGGAGATGGAATCCATAAGATATAGAAAGAAATGCCTAAAGAAGCAGCTGCAGACCAAGTCCCGAGGACATGGAAGGTCTGTTGAAGATTTAGCTGCCTAAGCAAATTTTTAAAAAATAGATCCCAAGACATGGGCTTTTGCAGTTTTCGGTTGGTATTTTTTGTGCCTTGGCTGATAGCTGAGTTAAATGAATTGATCTTTAGTTTCTGAGAGACTTCATATTGTGAGGATTAAAGGAACATACTTACCAAGGTATGGCATCAAACTTACTTGGAATGATGGACTCCTAAAAATAAAAGAAATTCAATATTTCGACAATTTTAGAAATTGCCTAAAACTATAAAGGGCAATAAAATCTGACTGGTAATAGCTATAGGGCTAAAATTTTCAGCAATTTCTCATCACATGGATACTAACAAACTGAAAGGAAATTTAAGAAAACTTCATGGCAGACCCTTGTTGAATTTCATCATAATTATATATATATGAGAAATTTCAACCACGTTTCGTGACTCGCTACCTCAACAGCTCCTTTATAGGATCCAGTGGCTAAAGACATCAGGAGGAACCACGTCCTCTACCATTTTCGACCCCCCTCTCCCCACTTTCGGAGGTGTCTTCAGCTCTGGTGTTGAGTGCGTTTTTTTCTTTCTCCTTTGGTTTCCTCGATGCAGCGTCAACGAATGTCAGCGGGCAAATGACCATCCTGCCAAATTTTCCTTTAAATACTCGCTGGTAGGCTCCATCAGCCAGCTAGCTGTCACGTGACATCATATAAGCTTCAACTGACCAATGGAGGAGAAGGATGTGTAGTTTTTGGCACGCGCCCTCTCTAAACCTATCTTCCAACAGTGTCGTGTTAGTTTCAGTTCTAGCAGCCAAAGCCGACAATCTGTTTGGTGGTACAAGCCTTCGACCCAGGGGGAGGGCGCGCAACGAACGAGATCGCTACCTTGGCCCACCTGTCAATGCTACTTAAATACCAGCCAGCCTCACCTAGTGACTCTACTTCCCAGTCGGCATGTTATGGCTTTCGAGCCATTTTGGGTCTTCTCGTTTCAGCCATATATAGAAACTGGCTTTGTTGACTGTCTCCTGTATCCGCCTTATTACTTTTCTCAGCTCTAAGCTCGAAAATGCAAACCTTCTTTTAAATAACGTCGCCATTTTCCTTTCAATTAAGCCTCTAGCCCCTACTGCCAAGTGGTAATACTCGACAGTCTATCGATTAATCTCTCATAGCTCTTCCGCTCTGCATTAACGATGTTCTCTTCCCGTGGTACTGTCAGCTCTAGTAAAATTCCAATTCTCCGTTCTGTGTTCCATAGGATTAAGTCCGATCTTTTTGTTGTTTTTATAAGTGGAAATATTAAGACTTTCCAAATTTGCGGTCAGCTCCCAGTATCCCTTCCATCTTTCGTCTGCCTTCTATACTTTATTTGAAAGCCTGGTCTTATGCCCTTTTCCCTCCTTCTGGAAGTGTATCCTTTCGTGCTTTTCCACTTTTGGGTATTCTCCCCTAGTATATCCCTCGATCTTCTCCTTGAGTGCTGTGCTTATAACACCGAGGACTTAATTGTGATGCCATGTCTATCTGTCTAGTGCTAGCCTGTAGTTTGACAGAACATCTCTCACCGTCACTTTCTCTCTGCATCTACATTCATCAGTTGTTAGTATGTTCCACCGGACTAAATTCGCCAGTGAAGGTAAAACGTCGAAGGTAGACTTGATCAGGAAGGATGTCCTTGCTTGTTCCCAAGCCCAAAGTTCCTTCCATAAGATTCTGCGACTGACTACATATTCCTCCCATCTCAAGCACTGTCCCTGTTGACTACTTTGCATCAAATGTACATTTCGCCTTTCCTCTTCCTCCTTTCTCACTTCGTGTACCACTGCCTCTTTCAACCCGCGCTGTTGAATCACTTTCTTCTGACACACCTTCCCTTGGTGAATTCTAAGCCCGATGTAACTAGAAAACACCTTTCTGCAGCAGCTGAATTCCTCATCTACTTTTTTTCTGTTTCTGTTTGATCCTTTATTCTCCCCCCGTGTTCCGGAATCATGGTTCATGATTACTTGTTGCAACTTTACCCCGGATCGAACTGCAAGCCTATTTGATCCTTCGTTAGACTGTTGTACTGTCAAGCGCCTTTCCGCTTTATCTATACATAGACATTCCTCTACCTTCTCCAGCTCATGGATCATTATCCATTCACCCTTCAACCCTACCCGAATTTTAGTCTTCCCCTACCCCCATCCCCTCATTTCCCCATGCAATCTTGCAAATTTCCCACCCACTTTTACTCATCTTGTACCTTGTTGGGCACCTCATTGCCGTTATCTTATCTGTCTCTTTTCAGGTCTTAGTTATAATTTCTCTTTCTTCCCTTTTACTAAATATGAGTGAACATGCAAGTTGCTACTCTGACCCCCACCTCTGTTTCTTATAGTTTAATCCCTTTAGCCCGAGCATGAAGCTGATCCTACACCTCTCCCAAAGTTCAAAATCCTGCAAGCTGCATGACAACCTCAATGGTGCAAATGGCAGAAAAAAAGCATGCAGTACACACTGTAAAGTGGTTGGCATTTGAAATCCTTACAGCACAATGCAGTCTTTGGATTTATCGGATCTTATCAGCCTACCCTAGTATGGAACATGGACGTTAACTGATTATATATACATATCTAATATATAAAGTTACTTCTTTGTTAATGCACACAAAAACTAATCATGTTCAAACTTGGGAGGAAATGTCCTTAGACTCAGATATAGGTTGTCCTCAAATTTGGACCTGGAGATAGTCTTCCTTCAACGTAGTCTTGGTTGTTTACAAAGAATGGAAATTAATGCAATGTGTGTGTGTGTGTATGTGTTTGTGTGTTCACATCTTTCCCTCTTGTTAATTGACTTAATGTGAAGGGACAAGAAATATTGTTACAAACGAGGAAAAATCTGAATATAATTTCAAATGATGACATAGAACTACTGTCCTCTTGTTCTGCAAGGGAAGATCAATAATAAATTAACAATTAATCCATTTGGGTCGCGTGGCATGCTATACGTTTTTTTTTTTTGCATGGAGTATTATAAATAGTAGTGAGTTGGTGTCAGGCCGTTGATACGGCAGTTCGTGTTGAACCATTGATGCAACAGTTAGTGTCGAGCGGTTGATGTGAATAGGGTAGGTTACGTAAGTAGTTGGTAGAGACTGATAGAATAAGTCCTGGAGTCGATTTCTTTGACTAAAACCCTTTAAGGTGGTGCTCCATTACTGATTCTTACATTACTAACTTGAAATAGAAAACATAGAAGTCGGTGCAAGTTCTTTTTTCCACTCTAAACAAGTTGGCTTGCTTGGCTGGCCTGCAATTTCCGAGCTGTTAATATGACTGTTGGAGCCATGTCAGTGGTATCAGGAGGCCGCAGTTTGGAACAATATATCATATGAAAATAAACGTTAGCATTTTTTTTTTCGAAAACAAATGCAAACATAACAAGTCCTACTTATATTTTCACTCCAGGTTAAAGATAATGAAATTTCATTAAAAAAATTT
>NC_068987.1:40148947-40149735 GCF_001194135.2 Octopus bimaculoides
ACGACCGTTTGGCAGAAGTTAAATAACGTCGGTATGAATAACCAAATATATATACAGGAAATTAGCATAGTACGAGACAGGTAACCTCGTTCACTTCCTGTTAACGAGCAAGGCAGGTAATCTCGTACTTCCTGTTAAAAAGGGGAGTGGGAAAGACAGCTGGAGCTTGGCGCAGATAGAACCAGAACGAGACGGAGCTGCATACGGGTCGGACCGTTCACCACCTACCTTGAAACTGGACATAATCTCCATATATGAACATTTACTTCCCTGTTTGAACACTTTGTTGTTGCGATCAGAAGTTTACCCCTTTTTCTTACATTATTAATTTGTCTGATCGTAACAGTACAAAGTTGCATACACCCCTTTTAATAATACAAATCATATTTACATCTTTTATGTGTGGTAAGAAGTTTACTTCCCAAACACATAGTTCTGGGTTCAGTCCCACTGCGTGGCATCTTGGGCAAGTGTCTTCTACTATAGCTTCGGGCCGACAAAGCTTTGTGAGTGGATTTGGTAGACAGAAACTGAAAGAAGCCCGTCATATATATACATATGTATATATTTACGTGTCTGTCTTTGTGTTCGTGTTTATCCCTCCATCACTGCTTAACAACCGGTGTTGGTGTGTTTAGGGCTCCATAACTTAGCGGTTTGACAAAAGATACCAATAGAAGAAATACTAAGCTTAAAAATACTAAGTGTTAGAGTCGAAATGTTCGACTAAAATACTTCAAGGCGATGCTCCAGCATGGCTGCAGTGAAATGACTGAAACAAGTAAAGA
>NC_068987.1:40149901-40163081 GCF_001194135.2 Octopus bimaculoides
ATATATATATATATACAAGAAGCTGCCAATCACAAAGCTCTATTGACACTGTTGTTGACCAATCAGAAATAGTAAATTATCCAGTTAAATTTTTAAACTCACTGGAACCACCAGGATTTTCTCCTCATAAGCTTGAGCACCTATAATGCTTCCAAGAAATTTAGATCCTCCAAAACTCTGCAATGGAGTAAGACTTATTGTGAACTACTCTCTGAATGCCATTAATATCTACTGATTTACCAGTACAATTTAAAAGAATATAGTCTCTAACTAGACTAAGTTTTGCAATGTCCATCAATAAATCACAAGGACAGACATTATCAGTAACTGGTTTGCAATTAGAGGAGCCTTACATCTCTCATGACAATTGTATGTTGGATGCTCATGTGTTGGAAGTTCAAAACAATCTTTTCTCCACTGGGAAAAACTCATAATGTATATAAAGAATTAACTTGCCTTTATGTTTTCTATTTCAAGTATTATTGTTGTTGATCGCACAGAATGTATTATGTCAGTAATGTTAGAATCGTTAATTCTTTTATATGTCTCAGTTGACTGTAGCCATGCTGGAGCACTGCCTTAAAGGGTTTTAGTCAAATAAATCGACCCCAGGACTTATTCTTTGTAAGCCTAGTACTTGTCAGTCTCTACCTTGACTCTGGCCACACACAAGACATACATAAAAGAAGAGAGCAATCAAACAAAAATGAGTTAAGAGAGATAACTTAAAATAACAGGCAACTTGAATTTGAATTAGCAACAACAAATATAGATTTACTCAATACCAAACAAGGGAAATTCTAAATTTATTGAAATTATCTTTGCTACAAATAAACAAGTACTTTGTAACAATTGCAATTGACTCTGAATGATGAGGGGAGATAATATGAATCTTAATCTAGAGTGGAAGGAAAGTTGGGTAAGTGTTGGCAAGACAAAAATCAACTCAAGGAGGAGGAGGTAGTGGTGGTGGTGATGGTGGTAAAAGAAATAACAACTAAATTTCTCTCTCCCTCAAACCATATTCCACCATTTAAGGAAGATATATTATCCACACTGGATAATATAGTTTATATTTCTGAAAAACTACGGGATAGTTAGGGCTGGAATACCTTAGATTATAGATCTCCTTGATTATGGTTGTTGTAGGGCTAAACAACAATAGTAACTTACAGAGATTGATATCATGCATACACAAAATATACACACCCAAGTATATACACTATGTGCACACACACACACACATATATATATGGAGTGAGAGATGCATACACAAATCTGTCAGTGATGTGCACATTAACAATCATAAATCTTCAAGAGAACTGCACACACACTCTTATGCCTGTAACACACTTCTCCCACCACCACCTACAGTAAATACCAATGATAAACTGGAAAAATTGTTATAGCATTGTCTGCAAATCAATGAAATCGTGTTAAGTCTATAGTCACTGTTTCAGATTCCAAAGAAACTATGGACCACCCCAGTGAGTTTTACAACAACCTAGTGCCACAGACTCACTTATAAGAAAGCCATTTTAAGCAAAGATATACACTTACCCTGAGGTACAAATTGAAAAAAGATGTTTTAATGAGAACAAGTGACCTATTGAATTAAAAAATACCAAAACATTTTTGTTTAAAAAAACATTAAGTTGTCGAAAAAGTTTTCTTATGACAAAATAACTTTAGATTCTATATTATTTAATACCAAAAATTTAAAACCCTTTATTAATAGAGGAATAATAAGGACAAAAATAATATAAATGTACTCAATAGAATTATTTTAATGACTATTTTGGTAAACAATTTCTTGATTTACTTCCATGTTGTTCATGTTGTTTATTGACCTACAACAAGCAGGTGGTGGTCCAGCTACTTCCATATCCTGTCTCCAGCTCTTTGATATCTTTATGGATGAAAACTCTCACAGTTTTTCAAAAATCTGTGCTTTTGAAGAAAGTAATTCCAGTGGGAATGAAAATGCATGATGATGATGATACTGCATCCAAATTTCTGATAGTTCTGTAAAAATGATTCAATACTATCAACATAATATCTTTATACTTCAAGACCAAAATATTTACAATATTTCTAAATAAAATCCAAACATCAAGTTCACATGTAATCTTAGACTTTTCAAATTCTCTGTCATTCATTTTTATGTTATTTATATCCCTACACAGACACCTTTTATTTCTTGATTAAATGTTTGTAAATAAACATTCATAATACTTCATAAATACTTGAAACAATTATTTTTGTCAAAGCCTTAACATATAGCTGCATGAGGCCCCAGTTTTTTTTTGGGTTTTTTTTTTGTGTGGTCAATTAGTGGCTGTAAATGGTTCTTTTATCCTTTGACCTTCAATAAAAATATTTCTTTACAATAATTAACTGACCATAAAAGATGTTCTTTTTGTCCAGTCACAACATCACTTCTGAGTGGGCTGGCAGAGCTCTCTCTCTTTCTCTCTCTCTCTCTCTCTCTCTCTCTCTCTCACACACACAAACATGGCATTTTAGTATATCGATACTGTTGACTAAGGCACACAGCAATAGCTTTAGTTTTCACACACAATCCGTGAGTAGTCTTGATACTTTGTTTTCTCAAGGTGAAATATGAAGTTTTCAAAAGATTCTTTCAAGTAAAGTGAGTGAGCAATAAGAATAAATGAATACTTGTTACCATTGTGAAGAAGGAATCAAAATGCTAATCACAAACTTAGTAATTTAAACACTTTCTTAATATACACTGAATCAAACCCAGCTCATTGATGCCACAAACTAAATTAGAGTCTGAGGTAAAATATGGAAGAAATTCTTTTTCCTGATGGTAGTGTATGTCACCTGGATTAAGCAAATCAGTGATAATTAACCTTCAACCAAATAATACAGAAATTTCATAAAATCCAAGTTCACACTGCAAATCATTGAATTTGTGTAAAACATTGAGGCCCAGTATTAAAGAGTCACATTTTGTGTCTTCTGTTTTTTCATTTTAAGAGCAGGTATATGAAACATGGGTCTTTTCACAGGTGGCATAGTGTTTGTTTTTTCCGTTAAATCTTGTTACTTGCAGGAGTAGAAATAGCAATCATCTGTGTGATGTAACTGACAACAAACCATTGATCTCATAAACAATGTAGATTTCTTACTTTCCTTTGCTCCAAAATGTAACTCAATACAATATTTACAAACTTTATGAGGGATCCAGGATTTATCTTGATTGCTGAAATACAATCAATATATTTGTTTAACAAGGGATGATATATTTTGCCTTTGTTGTTAAGGTATATATTTGACACATATATTACAAAATGTATTTTTTATGTTCACATGGTCTGCTTGTTATATCTGAACAAATAGAGAAAAATAAACATATAAAGTCAATGAAAAAGCATGTTACTAAATATTTGTAATGTAGTTTATGAAATAATCTTATAGGATATTCTTCCTCATTTGTGGGAAAACTATGATGCAATGAAAAAAAATTGATAACCTTCTTAACTTCACAGATTTCATTTAAATTGCCTGAAAATAAATATTATAATCACCTTTGACCAATGCTATTTTTTCAAGGAGCTTAGATATTCCATCTTTGTGGACTGGAACAAGATCTGATACAGTTGAGTCTTGGACTAAACACCTGCTCCTGCTACTCCACAACTCAAACTTTGGGGTAAGTTGTCGGTGGATAGAGAATTTCTTCAGATTTCTGTCTAAAATATTCGTTTAAAGGCCAAAAAGTTTCAGGCATGGAGGTAAATTGATTACATCAACCCAAGTGCTTGACTGTTACTTATCTTATTGACCCTGGAAGGATGAAAGGCAAATTTGACCTTGGCAGAATTTGAACTCAAAATATAAAGACAGCTGAAATGCCACTAAGCATTTTGCCCAGTGAACTAACAATTCTGCCAGCTTGCCACATTAATTTTCTGCTTTAGATATTGAACATTAGGATTTTGAAAACTAAAAATCATAATCTTCAACAACAACATGGTACACAAATCAATTACAGTACCACTAGCAAACTTATCTCCTGCAATTGACACCTTCAGATCTTTTTTTTTTTAAATAATGGCACATTAGATGATGTGGTCCTACATACATGGAATAATCTCAGCTGGAATACTATTAGTCAGTTGTCTGTTGATTGTGTGATTAGAGGTTATACAATAGTACACAGATACACCTGTTAATTTTTTTCTTTCCATACTCATGGCTAGAAAAAAAATATTTGTCAAATAATCCACATAATTTCTACATTAGATAAGTTGCTAGACCTTACATGATCAGATGAGGGTAAAAGTTAGGTATCAATGAGTGGATTGACTTCACTGACCTCCACCCCAATACAAATTTGGTCTGTACTCCTGACGGATAAACCCAGAAAAACAAAACACTTACAGGAGCAGGTAATTAAATCTCCACCCACTTAATTTTGTTTAACAATGGGTTCTACCCATACCTGCATGGAAGGAAGACCGTAAATAACAATAATGATGACTGTAAATACTTCCATTTTGGGTCACCACTCAAAAGTTCATTTTCAAGAAACACATCTGTGACTTCCTCTACAAGATATTGTTGTTCAACCCAAGTCTTCTTGGTTAACCTAGCAGACCAGACTTAGATCATAGATCTAACTGTAAACACACCATTTTTTAAATATCATACATATTATCCAAGACAATAAGATGTATTTATCTGATATTTCTAGCAGCTTAACAATATAGTGGTTTGTTTTACTCCAAGCTATTGTCACAAGTAGAGTTGAACCCAGCACTGCAAGCTAACAAACCAAACATTTTTCTTTTTAATGAGTAGAGCTTATAACTCTTTTTCAGGATCAGAGGTAGCTTTCCAAGGCTAAAGGCACCTAAGGGTCTAGTTTCAGTATGAAAATAAGTGTTGCTTACAGTGGCAACTACTTCCAACTCAGTGGAACTTATTTTCAGTGAGGTGAACTGGTCATGGAACGGAACACAACACTGCTAGAAACAAAATACAGAACAAAGATTTCTTAGTTGGTTATCCATCAACAGATAGACACTCACACACACACACAGTATGTGTGTGTATGCTCCCTCAGTGAATATTATGAGAAAGAAAATGGTTATTATAAAAAAATGTTAAATGGTATAATTTTTGTTTATTTCTTTACAAGGAGTGGGGTTTGTAAATTGACGACAGCAGCATTTAACAAACAGAAATAAAGGTTTGATGCTGTCTAGTTATACTGACCACACTAAATAAGACAGTATGGTTCCCGGAGTTGAGATCAGCATACAACTCTGATATACTGAAAGTTTCCATAGAATAAACCTTGTTATAGTTCTGATACATCACATGAAATCAAAGCTAGGCTTCTGCTGTGTTCTTCTTTTTTTAAATATATTATCATTATCAATGATAACAAAATATGTTTTGTTCATATATTTTCATTTCAGTTTAGCAGTTCTTACATCTGCAGATCCCCTCCCCCATCCCACCCCAAAAGCTATAGCTTTTGCTGCACAATACAGCAACTAGAATATTTCAACTTCAACTGATGGTAATGTATGTATGTATGTATACTGATTCAACTTTAACTTGTGTTAAATGTGTGTGTAAAAAAGTTTTTTAATTACTGTTTGGTAAATAAAAATGTACCTTAATTTTAAAAAAAGTAGTTTTTCAAATTTTCTGCAGTCAGGCTACAGAATCTTAATTTTTTTTGCTTTGTTTATTGTTTGGATTTCTTTTTGTATTTATTATGTAATTCAATTTTCTTTCTTTCTTTCTGCCAATATACAGTCTTTAAATTGATTTGAAGGAAAAATAGCTTGAGTAGTGTTGATGAGATATCACATTTGAAAAAGATGTCTTCTTCCTAGCATGGATCATCCGAGTCACTCTCAGATGAAGAGACGTCATTCAAGTCCTGTACATTCGGCTGGTAAACTGGCATGTGTTTTGGACTCCAGGTTTTCGGAAGATGACGAACCAGACAATTTTTTTGATGTTTTGCCTAGAGAAGACAAAATATTTTATATACATATGTACATATATACATGATTATATATTTACAAGCCAATGAGGGTGCCTCTCTATAGTTGCTTAACCTGTCAGTAATAGCAGCACTATCTTAAAAAAATATAAGGCACATGAAGCTTATGGTTTTGGTTCTAGAAATGACGAGAGAACAAGGCTGCTGGAGTTCTTATGATGCTAATGACTTGATTTGCAACACTTGATCACCTATGAATCTGGTGGGCACAGAAATCAGATTGACTACATTCACACCAGAAAATGGGATAGGCAGATGCTTGTAAATGAAAAGTCATTTCCTGGTGAAGAATGTACTATCCAACATAAGTTAGTTTTAAGTGACTTCAGACTTAGAGCTAGAAGGATTCAGAGATGTAAACCACTTAGGGGAAAGAAGATAATCTTATTGGATATTCTTTCTCATTTGTAGATATAATGAAAAAAAAATTGATATGATGCAATGATGCATTGAAAAAAATGATGCAATGAAAGAAAATTGATAACTTTCTTGACTTTATGGATTATATTAAAATCACCTGAAAATAACCATTATAATCACCATTGGCCAATGTCATTTTCTCAAGAAGCTTAGATATTCCACCTTTCTGCAATGGTACAAGGTCTGACATTGTTGAGGATCCTTCAAACAGCTGAGGATTTACAGACATATTATTTGAAGCATTTGATGAAAAGGAAGAGAAGATGGAGGTGTATAATATAGAGGTCAATTGGAAATTCTTATAAGACAATCTACTGGGGGCTACAGACTAAGTCTGTAGCTGGTTCAAAATTTCAGCCAGAATAAGGGTGGTATAGTGATGGAACAGGGAAGTAGACAGAGCCATAAAAGCTGCTTGGAAGGTTTGGAAGAATAGGGTCAGCAGAGATCTTTACCAGGTAGCTAGAAGAGAAGCCAGGAGACAGGTCTATTTAGCAAGGGGAGAAACAGAAGAGATATGCCAATATTATACAGTATGAGGACCAAGGACATGAATTGTTCCAGATATCAAGGCTGTGTATCAGAGAAAATTAAGATGCTGTGGAAGAGTGTTTGGAAGGATAATGGTATACTTGCACTAAGTATTTTGAAAAGAAAGAGGCATAGAATGGAGAGAAAGAGTTTTCCTAATATGAACTTGACAGAGAGTCCAGCCATTCTTGTTGTCAGCAGTGTGATAGATACAGCAATTAAGGATATGAAGACTAGGAATTATCTCTGAGATGCCTAGTCACCTGTATGAGTAAACAGGTTGTAGGTATTATATCCAATGATTGGTGTAGCAGTATCATTGGCAACTGTTACAAAGTTAAACAAAAGGAATTACAGGTATCAAATTACTGGACCAGGTTATGAAAGTCACTGAAAAAGTTGTAGCCCAAATTCATTAGATAAGATGCAGTTTGATTTTATTCTAAGGAAGAGAACTACTGATGCAGAAGTATTTAAGAAAAAGTAAACCTCTGCAGCTGGCATTTGCTGATATGGAGAAAGCCATTGATAAGGTGCCTCAACCCCTCACCTGGTGGTCACAGCAGAAGCTAGAGGAATGGTTAATGAGAGCCATTCAAGCCATATACAAGTAAGAGTTAACAATGAGTACAGCAATGAATTTAGTATGCATGTAGAAGTTATCATCAGGCTTTGATTATCAGTCCTCTCCTATTTATCAAAGTCCTTCAGGAGATAACAAAGGAATTGAAAACTGGTTGTCCACAGGTACTTCTTTATGTTTATAATGTTGTTCTTATAGCTGAAACTGTAGAAGAGTTAGAAATGAAACTGCAGATGTGGAAGCAAAACCTGGAATCAAAGCATCTTAAAGTTAACTTAGCAAAAATCTAAGTTCTAGTTAGCTGTCCCTTCATGTAAATAGTCCGGTTGCATATGTAGACAAGGTGTAAGTAGAAATTCTATATGGTGTACTCAATGAAAACTAAGGACACATAAGTAGTACAGTGGAATTACAGGAGGGTTAACAGAGAAAGTAGAATTTGTTTGTAGCAGATGTGCAGGAGCAGTAAACAATAAGACACACCAGAAATAGATGCCCAGGAAGTTCCCTAGAAGTAATACATAGCTTCAATTACCTAGGTGACCAAATTAGCAGTAGAGGAGGATGCTCTGAAAGTATAGTTAGAATAAGAACTGGCTGCAGGAAGTTCAGAGAACTATTACCTCTATTTACATGTTATTATTTATATCTTTATCTACTTTGATATATATATATATATATATACAGCAAAAATTTAGATTCAGGTGAATATGGTACTTAAGTTTAGGCACCAGAATTTAGTACGGTATTATCCATACAATTTCAAAGTAAGGTGATTAAAATCAAAATAAGCAACAAGGATATCCAGAGGTAATGCGGTACGATTGTTTCATGCAACTCCATTTAATTGAACAATGTAATCATTACATCAATTTAAAATGCAGAGCAATCCTCAGCTGCACAGAGACATAGAATTTAATTAAATTAGAACAGATGGACACATTATTATAACTATACCTAAAATTTCCAAAGAGTTAAGGAGAAAGACAAAGAACATTTTGCTTCAGCTACACCATAGAAATTAATAAATAAACCACCAAGAAGACTCTGCCTGTCACTGATTTTATTTGTTTTTTTTAGTTCTAATTTATAGTCTAGTTTATCAAACCTTGTATATCTAAAGCTTAAGAGAAGAAAGGGCATTATCTGTTAGGGGTAGGGGGGATAGAGCAGACAGAAATCATGGTTGATGTCATAAAACCCTGAGGTTTGGTGACAACTAAGGTGGGGGGCGCCTACTAACAGACCATTGATAATGAAACAGGGGAAGTCTTATCATGTAGTACTATAGTTAAATGTTTTAAAACAATTTTGCTATATTGTATACAGATACAGTTTATGACTATTCATCGGGTTATTAATAAGAATATATTAACAAAAGGATAGAAATTTATGGATATTTTTTGAGTATATAGCAAAACATTTACCACAATAGAGGGAGGAAAAGAAAAATTATTCAGAAATAGTTTAATATTTAATATTCATATATATTATTATACACTTAATAACTAACTCTTCATATGGTGTCTATGGATATTGATTAATCCTTAGTTTATAATATACAATTATAGGCATCTTTATAACTTAAAATTTAAACTGCTTAGATTAAAATTTAACTAAGTTATAGTAGATTTTGGTCTCTCACCTAAATGATAAATCTTCCTGGTAACACCAAATTTTAACTTTACCCAATAATGATATATTGTTTTTACTTAAATTTTTCCTTCTAACATTTGCTATTGAAGTTAGTAAGGTATAGATTTTTTATTAAGTTTTTAGTGAATAGGCTGTCTTTATTCTTTTTTTTCTATGATGCTCGACCCTAACAAATCATTTTATTATTATTGTTATTTTATAAGTGACTCAAATACATCTAATCCTTGTTCCCCTATTATTTTACACTCGGCCTATGTCAGTTAATACCGGTATCTTGATAACTTAAAACAGCTCAATTTAATTAAATCAGTATACAATTATCATGTTCTTTAACCTCGGTTGGTCCACCATTATATACCATGTAAATCCAATTGATCAATCTTTATAGTAACCATATAATAAGTTAATATTTAGATAGGTAATAAGTGCGGACGTTAAACGATGATTTTCCTCCTTCCATTGTGGTAAAAAAATACTTTGGTATATACTCTTAATATGTATAGAAGTGTTTATCCCTTTGTGAAAATTTCATTCTTAATAATCTTCTTGATTACCCTGAATTTTAATTCTGTACAATAAGACAATATTTTTTGAAATGAGCTTTAGAGACTACTTGATTTTTCTCTTTCTTAAATATTCTTTTAACTGATACCAGATATCAGTCTTTTAGTGATATTAGCTATACAAGTTAAATTAAAAATTTTTAGTCCAATATATTTTAAATTATTGTACTTTCTCTACAAATCTTCTCTATCGGTGTTAATAAGCTAAATATACTTTACCATAGCATTAGTAATTAAGCTACTTTATTGCTATGGTATTGTGCCCTAATTGATTATTTTATTTCATTTCTTTATTAATTTATAATTAGCCTTTATTTATTTATAAATTAATTAAGCAAATCTTTGTATCTCTAGTATTTCATACTTAGCGTATATAAAACTATACTGATATATTTACTACATATATATATATAAAAAAACTCCTTAGAATATAATTTTATTAATATATAATTAGAATGCTCTTTTATCTCAATACTCCTTTATTAATATCAGTATATTCCCATTAATCAATATTCAAGATACCCTATGAAAAGTTAGTTATTAAGTGTATAATAATATATATGAATATTAAACTATTTCTGAATAATTTTTCTTTTCTTCCCTCTATTGTGGATTTAAGAAATCTTGTAAGGTTCTCCTTACATTTGTTCCAAGATAAGAAGCAGTCATCCAAGAATCTTTTCCAGTTCCTATTAAATAGGACAGGAAATGTTCATCAAAAGTAATTCCAGACAGAGTATAGATTTTTTTCTTCCAGGAGTCCCATTACTAGTGTCACAAGCATTGATGCAACTTTCACCCCATCACCATGCCTGGAATTTGTAGGTAATACTGCATTTTAGAAAAGGAATAGTTATTTTCTAGTACCAATTATAATCCTTCAAGTATGAACTCTTTTCGTAATCTTTCCTGAATTCTTTGTGGGTATTTGTCTATCCAGAATTCTACTACTTCTAATCTTCTTTAATAAGCAATATTACTTACAAATGCAAGGCATGGCAATGGGGACAAGAGTTGTACTGAGATTTGCAATACTAGTAATGGGGTTCCTGGAAGAAAAACCAAGAAGCAAAAGAAATCCCAATCTCTGCCTTATGGAGGAACACTCAAACTGAGGCTGAAAACAAATATATAAATATTCCATTTGCAGTCACCCATAATTCTAGGAACTAGAACATGATACCTTCCAATCCTATAGGCATAGCTGTGCAATAAGAAGCTTGCTTCCCAACCACATGATTCTGGGTTCAGTCCCACACTATAGTGCCTTGGACAAGTATCTTCTACTATAGCCTAGTGAGTAGATTTGGTAGATGGAAACTGAAAAATTGTATGTGCGTGTGTGCATGTGTGTGTGTGTGTGTGTGTGTGTCTTTGCATCTGGTTGTCCCCCACCACCACTTGACAATTGGTGCTGGTGTGTTTACATCCCTGTAACTTAGTGATTTGGCAATAGAGAGAGTGGGGGAGAGGGAGAGAGAGAGGGGGAGAGAGAGAGGGGGGAGAGAGAGAGAGAGAGAGAGAGAGAGAGTGCGTATTAGGCTTTAAAAAAGAAAAACGTACTGGGGGTAATTCATTCCACTAAAATGAAGAGAAAATTCTCTAAGGTGGTGCCTCAACATGGCCACAAGTAAAAGGTAAAATATATAACTAAAGAATCACAAATCAAAAACAGCCAAAGACAAGCACCAAATCTCAGAAAGACTGCTAACAAAGTCAAGATTTACATCGGAGACAGATATAATGCAGCTAACAAATTGTGAAGACACTTATGGGATGTGTTAAATAATTGAATGAGAAACAACCAAAAGATTCGAGAATGAGAAAGAATTGAAGGTGAAAGCAAACATCAACTACAAAACAAAAAATCCCAACTACTGCATCACATTCCCACAATGTAATGAGAATTACATCAGAGTAATAGGAACAAAAGTAACCATCTGTGTGAGTGTGCTCAAACAGCAAATTAAAGATTCATTTCTTAGAAATGTTCCATGTAGTAAACATTTGTGTACATGGAAAACTCAAACAGTTCCTCTTTAATAGAAACCAGAAATAGTGCTATTAAAAACTTTCTCTATACAGAAAAAAGAAATACTCAAAATAAAAACTTGTTACCCCTTGGTTTGTGACATTGTTTCATACAATTTTTTTTTTTTTTAAGTTAATAATTTTTAAAGAAATCTTTTTAAATATTGTGACTGCATCAAGTATTTTTTTGCAAAAGCATATTATACTGGGTCACCCTATAAATAATGGAGTTTTTTCAATTCCATAAACTGAAAGTTGGAGAGTGACAGGATAAACAACCTGCATCAACCTGCAGGTAATAATTTTACCATGTACTTATTCTTAGTGCAAGTTTTGAATAATGCAGTTTGATTTTAACAATGGAAGTGACAAAAGAGCATATTTGGCATATTTTGCTTTATGGGTTCAATAAAGGTAACAGTGCAACGGAAAGTGCAAGGAATATTAATGCAGTATATGGAGGTCGGACAATAAGCGTAAGCCAGTGTCAACAGTGGTTCCAGAAATTTCGGGCTGGAAACTACAGCCTAGAAGACTAGCCTCATCCTGGAAGATCTGTAGAGCATGATGAGGATGTCCTGCAAACCCTGGTGGAACAAAATCTCATCACAACTGTTGATGAACTAGCATGGAAGCTTGGATTTGGTCATTCAATCATTCATCAACACCAGCATGCCATCAGAAAAGTCAGCAAATTGGGTCAGTGGGTTCCTCCCAAACTTTCCAAGTGTAATCACATGCAAAGAGTGAATGTATATGCTCTTCTTTACTGTCACGTCTCACAAATGAACCTTTTTGGACTGTATAGTGACTGGTGACAAGAAAAGGGTTCTCTATAAAAATGTCAAGCATTGATGACAGTGGGTAGGGAAAGCAAAAGTCTTCACCCACATGAGGAGTTGTTATCTGCTTAGTGGGATATGAAAGGTTTAGTCCACTTTGAACTTTTAAACCCAAACCAAATGATAACAAAGGAGCCCTACTATGAGCAGCCTGAGTCAGCACTAGAAGAAAAGCAAAGATGCTTTCACGACAAAAAGTGTTCTTCCATCAGGATAATGCTCAGTCACATACAGCAAGGTTCACATTCCAAAGGCTGGAGGAGTTTGAATGGGAAACAATGCCCCACCCACCATATTTGCCAGACATTGCCCTATCTGATTATCATTTATTCTGCAAACAAGTGAATTTTGGAAGAGGGGTCTTGCAAGTCTACCAGATAGATGGAAAGCATTGTAGAAAATGAAGGAGAGTATATTTTAGATTTATAACAGAACTTTATCTTAATTTTGAAAAATAAAAGAACTAATAAAAAACACATTATTTATGGGATGACCCAAT
>NC_068987.1:40163175-40168895 GCF_001194135.2 Octopus bimaculoides
TATACTCTCTGAGTGGTTGGCGTTGCGAAGGGCATCCAGCTGTAGAAACTCTGCCAAATTTAGATTGGAGCCTGGTGTTGCCATCCGGTTTCACCAGTCCTCAGTCAAATCGTCCAACCCATGCTAGCATGGAAAGCGGACGTTAAACGATGATGATGATGATGATGATGATGATGATGATATATATATATATATATATATATATATGTGTGTGTGTGTGTGTGTAAGTATACACCTACACACACTCATGATCAAAATAAGCAACAGGATATCAAGTAGTAATGCAGTATGATCATTTCAAGCAGCTCTATTAACTTGAACAATGCAATTATCACATCAATTTAAATGCAATGCCATCTTCAACTGCACAAATGGATAAGTGGAATTTTAACAAGTAAGACACAATAATAGAATTTTTCTTAAATATTTTAACAGAGCAATATATATATATAAAAATTATGAATATTATTGCAATACAATAGTATTATTTGCCAGTTAAATAAAGCACCATAAAAGTAGAATTATAAATAGGAAATAGTGGCACAACAAAGCACCAATGTTTGCTGGAAATAGCAGTTGATAACTGTATGACACTATGTAAAGCTTCACTGAATGTATACTGGTAAAGATGTGTGCTGGCAGCGAACATAAAAAAATCTTCGTCTTACCTCTAGGAAGGACACCAGATAAATAGACAACCTAGAATGGATAACCTAGTACTCAAGTTACAGGTTTTCCAAAATATGTTTGCTATTGTGAATTTGGTTAGCCTTCGTCAGCTAGGTTCAAAGACAAAATTTTAAAATATCCAGCAAACATTGGTGCCGTGTTGTGCCACTATATATATGTATGTATGAATGTGTATATATATATATATATATATATATATATATATATATATATATATATATATATATATATATATATGCACACACATATATACAGTTATACACACACACACATTCTTTTACTCTTTTACCTGTTTGAGTCATTAGACTGTAGCCATGCTGGTGCTTGACGAAGTTTAATCAAATGAATTGACCACAGTACATCATTTTTATTTCTTAAGTCTGGTACTCATTCTATCGGTCTTTGACAGTGAACTGCTAAGTTACAGGGACATAAATACACCAACACCAGTTGTCAAGAGGTGGAGGAGGACAGACAGACAGACACACACACATATACAAAAGGCTTCTTACAGTCTACCAAATCCACACACAAGGATTTGGTCAGTCAGAGGCTATAGTAGAAGACAGGAAGACAGTTGCCCAAGGTGCCACGTAGTGAAACTGAAGCCAGAATCATGTGATTGGGAAGCAAGCTTCTTACCACACACAGCTACACAGCTATACACATATATATATATACACACACACACACATAATATACATAGATTATATAGAATAAAATTCATGTTCACTATATAGAATAAAATTGATGTTCAGTAAGAAACTGGAGAGTTAAGATAATTATTTATTATTAACAAATTGATAATCTTCACTTCTTACAACCGTTTCTGTTAGTGCTCAATAGGAAAATTACAAATTTATGCTATAAATTTGCATTTATATGTTTTGAGCATAATTTCATCAAAGAAAAAGATATACATTAAGATTTTACATGCTGACGTTTCCATTTATGCAACCAGACTAAATAAGGAGTTATTTTTATTGTTATGTGTGGGTGAAGGGTTACCAATAAGAATATAATGGGTAATAGAGTAAAGTAATTTATGTATATAAAAAAATAATGTACAGATCCAAAATTAATCAATCAGTGCTCACTTCCGTTGTTTGCAGCAGTGCTTGGAAAGAAAGTGTGTAGCATGTGATCATCGCACTGACCATGACACAGAAAGTTGTCATGGCAATACCTGCTCAGAGGCCTATGCAAAGTTGCAGAAAGTGAATGGAGAGGAGTGTATGAGCTACACACTAGTGTACGAGTGGTTCAGATGTTTCCAAGATGGCTGAAAAAATGTCAATATCAATGAACATTTTGGGAGACCTGCAACTAGCAGAACTGAGGAAAATATCGCAGATGTGCATGCAACTGTGAGGGGAAATCATTGAATCAACATCCATGAGTTATCAGAGGATGTGCAGTTATGGTTCAGTTCAGTCCATTATCACCGAAGATTTGGATATATGAGATATGTGTCTGCCAAGTTTGTGCTGAAATTGCTTTCAGCTGACCAAAAAGACACTCGGATTTTAGTTGCACAAGATCTCCTTGTGTCAAGAACAATGAAAATTTTTGTAAATTTTACGTAGGCTTTGGAGCAGGTATTGCCAAGCCTTTGGCAAAATTTGATGCAGATTCTTTGCTCAACCTTCTGTCGTGGTCAGTGGGATGATCACATGATGTATACCTTCCTACCAAACACTACTGTGAAATTGCAGAAGTGAGCTAGAAAATTAAAACTTGGTGCGCATGCACAGCAGAGTTCAAGATCAATCATTCCGAGCTTTAGCTACGTTAATATGGCAAGCCTGGATACTTATTGATCAGATCATATATGTACTTACACATACACATATACATGTGTGCATATACATAAATACAAACATGCACACACATACACACGCATGCATATACAAAATTGTGTACGTAAGTGCACAGATATGCACATACTTTCACATACATACATATATTATGCATATCATCACATTTATATACACCATAACAGCTTTCAAATTAGTGAGTAGGAAGGCAGACAAATCACAAATCCCTTCAGGTAGATGGCCCTGCTCAATCTGTAGAAAAGGCACAGGTAGAAACTCCATAAGATGTATCCAGTGTAAGCTATGGACACATAAAAGGTGCAGCAACATCAAAGGAAGGTTAACTAGCATGATAGTTTTTGTATGTGGCAGACGCTCAGGAGCAATAAACACTGAAAATGTGCAGAGAACAACTTCTGCCACATTCCAGGGAGAAAAACTAGAAGTAGTTGATAGCTTCCGTTACCTAGGTGACCAAGTCAGTAGCAAGGGTGGATGTTCAGTTCAGTCCATTATCACCGAAGATTTGGATATATGAGATATGTGTCTGCCAAGTTTGTGCTGAAATTGCTTTCAGCTGACCAAAAAGACACTCGGATTTTAGTTGCACAAGATCTCCTTGTGTCAAGAACAATGAAAATTTTTGTAAATTTTACGTAGGCTTTGGAGCAGGTATTGCCAAGCCTTTGGCAAAATTTGATGCAGATTCTTTGCTTACACTGGATACATCTTATGGAGTTTCTACCTGTGCCTTTTCTACATCAAATGTGGTGTGCAAGAGAGACAACTGCACTAGTATGGTCATGTGTTGTGCATGGATGAGGACAGTTGCGTGAAAAAGTGTCATACCCTAGCAGTAGAGGGAAACTGTAGAAGAGGTAAACTCAGGAAGACATGGAATGAGGTGGTAAAGCACGACAATGGAATTCACGGAGGCAATGACAAGCAACCAGGACCTTTAGGGATATGTTGTGCTTAAGAAGACCCAGCAAGCCAAGTGAGACCATAACTGTGGCCTGTGCTAGCGTAGCATAACCAGCCCATTTAAAAGTACCCTTCTATCATTGGGCAATGAACTGTGCTTGAAGAGACCTGTTGAGTCAAGTGAAATCATTGTTGTGGCCGATGCTCGTACCGCCTGACTGGCACCCGTGCTGATGAAATGTAAAAAGCACCATTCAAGTATGGTCGTTGTCAGTACCACCTGATTAGCTCCCGTGCCAGTGGAACATAAAAAGTACCATTCAAGCTTGGTCAATGCCAGTATCGCCTAACTGGCCCTCATGCTGGTGACACATAAAAAGCACCCATTACACTCTCGGAGTGGTTGGTGTTAGGAAGGGCATCCAGCAGTAGAAACCTTGCCAGATCAGATTGGAGCCTGGTACAGACTTCTGGCTTGCCAGACCTCAGTCAAATCATCCAACCCATGCCAGCATGGAAGGCGGTCATTAAACGATGATTATAATTGGTGTAAGGTAATAAAGGTAACGATATTGTGTATTATATGTTGTATAGTTAATGTTGTTTATTTATGTATGAATATTTGGGAAGAAGAGAATTACTTGAATAGAAATAATAGCTCCAAAGGGTACTGAAAAAACATCCAATAAATGGGCACATATTAATTAATTTCAATTTGTTATATAGGTAAATTATTATTAATTAATATATTAAGTAATTTCAAACAAAATGTTAAATTATAGTGATTATAGGTGCAAGAGTGGCTGTGTGGTAAGTAGCTTGCTAACCAACCACATGGTTCCAGGTTCAGTCCCACTGCGTGGCACCTTGGGCAAGTTTCTTCTACTATAGCCTTGGGCCGACCAAAGCCTTGTGAGTGTATTTGGTGGACAGAAACTGAAAGAAGCCCATTGTATATATGTATATGTATATATATGTGTTTGTGTCTGTGTTTGTCCCCCAACATTACTTGACAACCGATGCTGGTGTGTTTACATCCCCGTCACTTAGAGGTTCGGCAAAAAAGACCGATAGAATAAGTACTAGGTGTACAAAGAATAAGTCCTGGGGTCGATTTACTCGACTAAAGGTGGTATTCCAGCATGGCCGTAGTCAAATGTCTGAAACAAGTAAAAGAGTAATGTAAGGTCATGGAGCAAAAATAATGTGTCATATAAGTGTTACATTCATATTATATTTTATTTTATCTTAATCGTTACTTTACCCTAATGCCCATTATATCCATTAACCCGTGGAGGCGCAATGGCCCAGTGGTTAGGGCAGCGGACTCGCGGTTTCGATTCCCAGACCGGGCGTTGTGAGTGTTTATTGAGCGAAAACACCTAAAGCTCCACAAGGCTCCGGCAGGGGATGGTGGCGAACCCTGCTGTACTCTTTCACCACACCTTTCTCTCACTCTTACTTCCTGTTTCTGTTGTGCCTGTAATTCAAAGGGTCAGCCTTGTCACGCTGAATATCCCTGAGAACTACGTTAAGGGTACACGGGTCTGTGGAGTGCTCAGCCACTTGCACGTTAATTTCACGAGCAGGCTGTTCATTGATCGGATTAACTAGAACCCTCGACGTCGTTGGTAAGCAAGCTACTTACCACACAGCCGCTCCTGCGCCTATATACACACACACACATATATATGTATATACACACACACACACACACACACACATATATATATAACTTTCCAGCTTCATCCCAATTCGTATTGGAATTTCTATGCTGATAGAACCCACGACGAAGCTCTCCAAGCCATGAACTATAGCTAAGACATTTTTATTTTATATATTAACCCTTCTTGCTGTGCCCCACCCCACCCCGCGTTTCTCTATCTATACATTTCTTCCCTTCCATATCTCTGTTCTGTCTTAAATTCATGCTTATTTATGTATTTCTTTTCTCTACCTCACCCAAGTTATCGCCTTCCCCTCTACTTTCTTGAAGTTATGCTCCTTAGCCCAAACCTGTCAGAAAATTTTGTCTCTCCTCCCTTTAAAAATTACGATTTAACTCTCATTTCTCTTACTGATTTAAGCATTTAATCTCACGGTTTAAACACTGCTGTGTCTCTTCCAACTTTGTTTCTAAAAACCCAAGGAATTTAACCAGCGTGATGTACTGCTGCCTGTTCCTCTCTCTCTCTCTCTCTCTTTCTCTCTCTCTCTGAATCACTACTTTCTTTCCCCCACTTCTTCTTCGACCCGTACGTGTCCCCAAACCTATTATAACCAGTTCAC
>NC_068987.1:40169352-40170557 GCF_001194135.2 Octopus bimaculoides
TTGTTGAGATGCTTGAACGGCGACGCGTAGATCTGTGCTGCATCCAAGAAGTAAGATGGAGAGGAGGTTCTGCGAGGTTCCTCACAGGCAAAGAACATAGGTACAAGATTTTCTGGGCAAGGAACACTGACGGGGTCGGGGGCGTAGGAATACTTCTAGCAGAGAAATGGGTTGATAAGGTAATCGAAGTAGTTAGAGCATGTGACAGAGTACTTAAGATTATACTAGTGCTTCATCATAGGCTAGCTACTGTCATCTCAGCCTATGCCCCTCAACCGGGGCTACCGGATGGGCTGAAAGACCAATTCTATGACACCCTCTTGCAAACTACCTCGTCGACAAGTGACAGGGACCTTCTCTTCGTGGCTGGTGACTTCAATGGTCATGTCGGATGTCGTGCTGGAGGCTTCCATGGCATACATGGAGGCTATGGCTTCGGTTCCCGCAACGAGGAGGGAACCAGACTGCTGGAGTTCTGTGATGCAACCGATCTTATGGTTTGCAATACCAACTTCAGGAAACCTGCCTGTCACCTAGTCACCTACCGATCTGGCAGACACTCTAGCCAAAATCGACTACATCCTCGCCAGAAATAGGGAAAGAGGGTGGCTTATGAATGCCAAAACTTTCCCTGGCGAAGAATGTACACCCCAACACAGATTAGTAGTTAGCGACTTCGAGATCAAGGCAAAATGGGTGCCCAGAAGTAGACTGGCTTGAAGGAGAAGGGTGTGGAAGATTAAAGACCCTGCGAATGGACAGAGACTTAGAGACAAGTTACTTGAAGCTTTTGACGAAATAGAAGGGGATATAGCATCATACAACGTGGAAGACAATTGGAGATATCTGCAGGACAACCTGCTGAGAGCCACCGACCAGATCTGTGGCTGGGGTAAAGTCCCCTCTCGACCCAGAGTAACGTGATGGTGGAATAACGAGGTAGACAGGGCTATTAGACAAAAGAAACAGGCTTGGAAGGACTGGAAGAACGGTAGTAGCAGGGAATTGTACCAATCTCCCAGAAGGGAAGCTAGGTGACAAGTTTATTTAGCCAGAGGGGAAGCAGATAGGAAAAGATTTGCCAATGTTCTGCGCAGTGAGGACCAAAGACTTGAGGTATTTCGTGTTGCAAGACAGTGTAGGAGAGAGAATAGTGATGTCGTAGGAAAGAAATGTGTTCGCATGGATGATGGTATGCTTGCACT
>NC_068987.1:40173356-40175857 GCF_001194135.2 Octopus bimaculoides
TATATTTACATAAAAGTTCATCGGTATTCAAAAATCTGTCCATATTGTACCACAATTCAGGGTAGAGTGAATGATAAATAAATATAAACTAGTGTATATGAGATAAAAGGAGAGGATCAAAAATGAAAGAAGTTAGAGGTTAAACAATATAAAATACGATAAAAACAATATAAAATAAGAGATAAGATACAAAAATAATAGAAGTCAAATGGAGGGTGATATAAGAAAAAATACAGATAATAAAGTAAGATGGATATAAAAGATTTAGTAGGGTTGGAATAAGGTAATAAAGGAAATGGGATAAAGAAATGGAAGAAATAAAAAAATGAAATAAAAGAAGTAAAGAGAAAGAGAAATAAGAAAAAACCTAAAAATAGAAAAATAGATAAAGACAAATAAAGATATAAGATCCCAATTGACAGAAAAACATGATGCTGTCTTGGCCAGGAATAGTGGGGGATCATAAATAATTTCTTAGCTAGAGTAAGGTTGAAATATGATATCCTTGTGATGAGTGGTCAGTTTACCCAAGGTACACCACTACAACTTAAGTATATGAACTTATCTATTATATTGGTACATACACTTACTTAGAAGATAAATAAATAAATGATGGAAGTGGTAAAGAGTAATTAGAAAGTACAAAAACTAAAAAAAGAAAAATTAGAAAATGTAAAAAAAGGTTAGAAAATATAAAGAGGAAAACTAGTTTTGAAGTTAAAAATAAAAAATAAAAAGTATGGGAAACAATTATAATAGTAGTAATATAATAGTAATAATGTATTACATAATGTAATAGTAATAAAAAATAACAACAACAATAACAATAATAATATAGTGGTTTGAAAAAGTACATTTATTGGAAAAATATTGTGATTGGGGAAGTTTCAGCTTATCTATTTGTGTAAATTATATGTCATAGTGCAACTACTACTATAATTGTGTTTTAATCGTTTGGGTATTGCTATATGAAGTTAAAGGAGTCTGGGTTTGTATCTCCTAATGAATACTAGTATAATATTGTTATAAAAACATTGAAGTGATGAGTGTTATTTAATGTTACCTTTGTGTATTGTAGTGTTATTCGAAATTTTAGAGCCAGTGACAAAATTGTTTAGTAATTTTCCTGTAAAAATGGGATTAAAGATCTTGGGTTATTAAATATGTGTGTACTATATGGGGTCAGAATCTAGCTATGTGAGGATAAACTGAATAATTAAAGTAAATAGTTAAGTTGTTGGGGGTAGAGTATGGGCTTCGTTAATTCAATGCCTGAATGGTGGTAGGATGGATCCGGCGAGGGAATTACCAATGAGAGAAGATGATGAAGTGATTATAACTTAAAAGTGGGGACTTAAGGATTATAGTATTTAAAGGTTTTAATCATTTTATGTATACAAGATGGTTTGAATTCTGATCTCTTATTAATTAGCTTGTTCTAATGATTTTCAATAACCCTGAAACCCGGGTCCGTTCGTGCTACAGATCATGATGGGAGGGGTAACTTCCCTTGGCAAACAGGACACAGTAGTGTGTCGATAAGCCAGCTGGAGGAGATGTCCTCCTGGGGCTAAAAGCAACAGTAACATCCACCCCTAGGGGTCAGCCACACTTAAGTGGCAATATACTACACTGTCAAAGACTTTCCGTATTCCCGAGCGTCATACTAATATATACTTTTGTTATTTACACCACCTGTCCTCGTCTGTTGTTATTATTTGTATATTCTCCCATATATATATATATATATATATATATATATATATATTTCGTTTTTGGATTTGGTTTGCAAGATTTTGTATGTGATTTCGTGTGTTGAAGCATATTCTGTTGTGTCTGGGGAGAGTCATTTTCTTATTGTGCCTTAAAATTTAACACACTCACCGTTAAAATTTCCACTTATTTCTTATTTTCATTTTCCTAATATTTTCGTTGTGTTTTGCAACCTTTTCAATAGTCTTGACTCTCTCCGTTATTTATGCTGCGTTCTGTTTGTGCTTTTGTTTGTTTTTGCGCATGTGTGTCTGTGTGTGTGTATGCATGCATGCATGTATGTGTGCATGTGTGTGTATGTATGTCTGTGTGTGTGTGTGTGCATATGTATATATGTATGTATGTGTGTGTTTGCATGTATGTATGTATGTATTCTGTATTTGCGTGTGGTTTTTTTTTATGTATGTGTGTGCATGTGTGTATATGTATGTATGTACCTGTCTCCTTGTGTGTGCATGTCTGAGTGTGTGTGTGTGTGTTTTGCTGCTATGTACCATGTTTGTATGTATGGGTGCACATCTTCATATGTGTGGACAAGTGTGTGTGTATATGTGGCCATGTGTTTCAGTCTCTATTTGCATATGTGGTTGTCTGTTCATATACCCTATGTACCTACCCGTCTGTATGTAGACCTGTTGGTTTACATATACATACATGTGCATGCACACACACACACATACACCCACACTCACAGACATACATACATCTGTCTGCATAAAAGTCCATTA
>NC_068987.1:40176412-40181317 GCF_001194135.2 Octopus bimaculoides
ATTCAGGTCTTTACAAGCACCTTCCATGCATTTTATGCTGTAAACTACATTTCTATTTCTGCAGTTAATGCTAGGGCTAATCCTACATACCATGCAGTTATCATTGGTACATATGGTATTCTCAAAGGGGTACGTCCTACATAGTTGTGATCTGATGGACATTAATATCATAGTTAGGACCAACTCTAGTGATGGTCATGTAGAAACAGAAAGGAATGTAATGGAGAGCATCCAGCAAATAGCTAACTCCATCCACCAAAGTATCAAGGTAACTATAGATTACCCGACTAAACACCCCAACAATAGGCTCCCAGTACTTGATACGGAACTTTGGTTAGAGACTATGAACAATAGTGTGCAGCTCCTCCACTCATATTATATGAAACCCATAGCTTCAAAACATGTTGTTCACAAGAACCCAGCTTTGTCACACAGCATGAAAATTAACATACTGATAGCAAACTTAGTTAGGAATGCTAGCAAGCCACTGAAAACAACAGAAGAAAACTTCCCTAGCTTAGGGCTACCATTAGCTGCTGAACCTGACAGCTTGAAGGCCACTGTCACTACCACCAATAACAGCAAAACTAATGCTGCAAGACCATCCACCATCACTGCCACCAAATACATCAGCTCTGCTGTCAACACCATCACCACCACAACAACTTCTGTTCCTACAACTATCTCCTCTGCCACTGACACCACCACTAACAAATTTTGCTGAAGCAATAAAACAAAAAAGAACCAAAGTCAAATTCACCGCGCAACAAATAAATGACACAAAAGCCCTCCTTAAGAAAGAAGGAGATAATTTACACCTCCACATCCCAAAAAACATCCTAGAAAACAAACAGAAAAGAACGATCATCTATAAAATTATCAACATCATCATCATCATTTAACATCCGCTTTCCATGCTAGCATGGGTTGGACGATTTGACTGAGGACTGGTGAAACCAGATGGCTACACCAGGCTCCAATCTGATTTGGCAGGGTTTCTACAGCTGGATGCCCTTCCTAAGGCCAACCACTCTGAGAGTGTAGTGGGTGCTTTTACGTGCCACCAGCACGAAGGCCAGTCAGGCAGTACTGGCAACGGCCACGCTCAAATGGTGTATTTTATGTGCCACCCGCACAAGAGCCAGTCCAGGGGCACTGGCAACGATCTCGCTCGAAAGTCCTTACACATGCCTCGGGCACAAGTGCCAGAAAGGCGACGCTGGGCACAGGTGCCATCCCGATTTCGGTAAATAAGCTGAATAACAGCAAGTCTCCAGGATCTGATGGAATCTGTGCAGAAGTCTTGAAATATGGGGGTGACAAAATGTTTGAACTCTTATTTGTTACTGTTGGGGAACTGAGAAAGTGCCTCAAGACTGGATTGATGCCATTTTGGTCTCCTTATATAAATCGGGGCCAAAGGATCTGTGTGGTAATTTTCGTGGGATTTCCCTTTTGTCTGTGGGTGGAAAGGTGCTCGCCCGCATTTTGTTAGAATGTTTAAATACATTTATAGTTCCAAATATAGTGTCTGAGTCTCAGTGTGGTTTTCATTCCTCCAGGGGCACAGTTGATTGTATCTTTACTGTCAGAGAAGTACAAGAGAAGTGCATTGAACAGAATCTTGTTCTGTACCATTGCTTTGTTGATTTGAGCAAAGCATTCGATACTGTTAATCGAAGTGCTCTGTGGCTAATTCTGGGGAAAATAGGTTGCCCAGAAAAGTTTATAAACATGAGCAGGGCTTTGCATCAGGATATGAGAGCTAGGGTTAATTTTGGTGGTAGGCTTTCTGAATCTTTTGCTGTGGAAAATGGAATAAAGCAGGGAGACCTTGATGCACCCACCCTCTTTGCAATAGGAAGACAAAAAGACCACAGCAACCAACAAAGAAGCAGAAAAATGCCTTCGCCCTGTTTGGCCACACAAGGTATACATGAACTGGTGGCACAAATAGAGCACCGTCCAAGTCCGATTCCAGGATGAAAATCTGACCAAATGTTTCTCAACACTGACCCATAGCATGGATGGGTTAGTAATGATACCAATGTATCTACGCCAGAGAGTGACATAAGTCAAAATAGAAAATGTGTCTCTGGAAATTGATACACAATGGCTATTAACTGCCATCTGCTTCGAGATGGAGGAAACAAGAAATAGCTGTTTTAGAACAACAAAATTGGCCCGGAAAGACACTTGAGATCATTCTGCAGATTGATCAGCCATCAATTAAAAAAATACCCACCTCCATAGAATTGACAGAAGGCCACAAACTGTATGTAGTGGTGGAGGGTAGGCAGACACACTGTTATCTGTGCAACAGCGAAACACATTTGAAAAACGATTGTCTGACTGCCACAAAAAAACCCCAAGAACAATAACAACAACAACCACCACAACCAAAAACATCCTGGAAGAAACCACTACTATTCACACCACCATCAACAGAAGACAACACCAACAACTGAGAATACAACAGTAGCCGGAAAAACACCACCAACAACAACAGAAAGAACTAAAGAAACAATAAAAAAACAAAGACTGATTCCCCCCTCCCCAATATCACATACACCTCACACAAACAACAACCAACAGCAACAAAAACAACACAACCACTTACACACACATAGAAGCTTACAACTTGCCCCTACCCACTTCCGATTCCTCAGAAATTTCATCGGAAGATAAAAGCAATGAGGAATGGCAAATAGCCAGAAAAGGAAAGAGGAAGAAAAGAACCAAACCAAATGCAAGCAAAGCAGGAAGATACACAACTCCTGAAAACTTTTTGAATACCAACACTAGCATACGCAACACCAACACCAACAACAACACCTCAAAAACAAACACACACACAATGCTCACTGTCATCAACACGAAAAATACAGAGTTGATGGAGTACATCAAAACAAACACAAACTTGACACACAAAGACATAAAAACAAGCAACCACCCATACACAACACCACGAGAACACATTAAAATATTGCACATCACACCAACCCTGCATCACACACTAATATCCATTTACTCTGATGCAGTTGGAAGATACCAGAAGTACTCTTCCAAAAAACTTAATAGTGATCTCTTCGTGGAAAAACCGAAGGAGGAGACAAAAACTTTCGAATGGTAAGTGACTCTCTGTGTTCCTATCATTAGTGTTTACACACACACATCATTAGGATTATGATCAAGATTGGTTATGTGAATGCGCGTGGCTTGGGGTCCCCTTGGAAACAAGGGTACCTCTTAAACGACATAAAATCACACGAGTTAGGAATTATAGCCATAAGTGAGATCAGACTCCATAATCCACCTCGTCTCCATGACCGAACTGCAGTTGTAGATCAAAAAGAGGTCGAGGAAGGGCAAATGGCACCACGAGTGTCATGTTGCTCTCGAGCAATTATCCCGTCCCAGGTCAACCTTGAGCAACAGCAACACAACCAAAGCATTCTATAGGGGATTAGTGGAGGGGCGGTACGATGACAATCTCGGGGCGAACCTGGGCGTCGACGAGGAGTACCTCGCCTGTTCAAGACGACTTTCTGGCTGGGGCCTATGGAAAACATCCAGAGATCCCTGGCCTGGCAGTGCTATTGAGAAGCGCTACTCGTTCAGGATAAGCTCTACAGGAATGGCTCAAGAAACATGGGGCCGACCTGCCCAAGATGCAATCGGAGCGAAGAAACCATTCTGCACGCACTCATACAGTGTCCAACCATTTCCGACCTGTGGGCCTATGTCAAACAACTGCTATTTCATGTGGGATGAGTCAGTTTATCAGCCGAGTCTATCGTGAATATTGTCACGCCTCCTTCCTTGAAACAGGAAGGAAGAGCCATTTTCATCGTACTTGTGGCTATGGCGAAAGAATGTGTATGGTGTACGTGTCTGAAAGGTCTAGAGACAAACACTCTCTGGTGAATCTCTGATTAACTTTTTTAAGTATCACTTAAAGAGGAAGGTGAGAGTAGAGAGGGAAGTTTTGTCTAGTGAATGTTTCAAATAAAGATGGGGAATGTAGCAAGGATGGCACGTGTGAATGACGGAGCCACTTTGAGCATAATCCTATGAACCAGAAAAAGAAAGGACAAAAGAGAGTCACTTACTGTAATGTCTTTTTTGCATGACATATTACCGTGGTCTTTTTCGTAGGCTTTTCTTTCCATGGATAAATCAATCTGTTTCCCCTTTTACATTATAACATTACTGTGATACACGATCCCTATTGATTGGGTTCCTTTTTTTTTTCTTTCCACGATCCCTTTTCATCGAAATTCTACCCCCACATTTTTTTCTTTCTTTCCACCCCAAAAAAGCTCCACTATGTATGTTGTCCCCTCTGTGTTCAGCCCCGTGTGGCTGATAAAGAAACATATCTATCTATCTATGGCCTGCCACGACTCTCAGCAAGAGAGGTGGAATGTTGTGAAAGACCCATCACAGCTGTGGACATACGTGATGCGATGACAGGCTGCATGGGAGACAAGTCACCAGGCTTGGATGATCTGCCCTACGAACTTTATTGTCATATGCCAGACTTCTTGGGGGCGTCTTGGCAGCTGTTTACTGCAACTGGCAGCAAAACGGAGTATCCCCATCTTTGTAAAGCGAGGAGCAGTGGCACTGCTAAAGAAAGATCCAAACAAGGGGAACGTCATAGATAACTTCAGGCGCATCAATCTGCTCAACACAGATTTGAAAATTTTGGCGAAGGTGGTAGCTGAGAGGTTGGCGCTTGTCATCGAGAAACTAGTCGACAAGGTGCAAACGTGCGCCGTGCCAGGTAGGAGCATCCATGACAACCTCCATCTGATGTGCTATATCATAGACAGGGTAGTTAACCTTTTCGTTACTAACCTGGCCGTAGCCAGCCGAGAGTACCCATTGTTATTTAAATGT
>NC_068987.1:40181566-40188097 GCF_001194135.2 Octopus bimaculoides
AAGAATGAATGAGCTACAAAAGCATGTGGTGAACGATAATGAATCAGATATTTCTGTATCCGAAACTGAAAGCAGCGATTCTGAAAGCGGCGACAGCGGCAGCGAGGATGATTTTACACCAGATTGGAGTAAAGATTTAAAAAATATGTTTATTAACAATTTTTCTGAGGAGACAGGGTCTACCCATAGTCTTTCTCAGGAAGCGAAACCTTTAGACTTCTTTTTCTTATTTTTCCAGCATGCTTGTTTGAAATGATTACTGCGGAAACAAACTGTTACGCAGAATGTAAACAAGCCGGAAAAAAAGATAGCTTGTGGTTTCTTGCAACCGTAGATGATATACGGGCATTTTTTGCCATAAATATTATTATGGGTTTCCCAGAATAACAAATTACTAGAGCAATCAGGAACCGTTTGGCGATGAATATGTTTCCAGTATTATGACGTGAGTACGATTTGTGAAGCTGAACCAATATTTACATGTGAGAGACACTAGCAGTACGTCAGTATATGGAGAACTTTGAGACAAAAATTATGCAATAGAATTGATTAAGAACCCTTTCTTCAATTATGTTCCAAATATCACGTTAATATGTTGATAAATAAAAAAAGTTACAAGTGTTTAATGAGACTAGTTTAAATTCATAATTATTTTAGAATTTAATTGAAATTCATGAAGGGTGTATTTTGGTCAGAAATATAGTAACGAAAGGGTTAAGGAACCTGGCATGGGTGCAGCATTGATCAATTTGGATCAATCAAAAACTTTCGATAGGATAGACCATCACTACTTGGAGGCTGTCCTTAGAGCGGCTGGTTTTGGCCCCATCTTCCGCGGTTGGATCGCTGCCTTATACAGTGGCATCCGCTCGGTAGTTCGTGTAAATGGTCATCTATGCAGACCATTTAACATCATGCGTTTGGTTCATCATGGATGCCCCCTCCTGTCGCTTCTGTATGTATTGACTCTTGAGCCACTACTATGGAAGCTGGCAATGCTGAGGGGCATCCCACGAGAGCTGGGATGTAGGAGGAGTGTGTCTGCATATGTGGACGACATCACCGTCATAGTGTCGAGCCACAAGAACATCGACCTAGTTGGCGAGACACTAAAAGAATACGAAGCGGTAACAGGAGCAAAAATTAACCAGGAAAAGCTAGTGAGCTTGCAGCTCGGCACCTAGAAAAGCAAGCCCATGCTGTCCAACAGTGTCTCCATCATGGGATGCTGGACAGACAGACTGGTTAAATTGCTCGGAGTCTGGTTCGGCCCAGACCTCCAAATGGAGAAGAACTGGGGCAAAATAACGACTAGGGTGGCCACTCTCACCCAGCGATGGGCTGAGAGGAAGCTATCCCTAAAAGGTCAGGCGGAGGTGGCGAACATGTACATCACATCCATCATCGATTACTGTCACACCATTGTGCCTTGTCCCGACCCTACCATCACCAAACTGGAACGTATACTCTTCCACTTCTTGTAGAAGGGAAGTGTTCCGATGGTTAGGCGAGCCATTTACTGTGTCAACACCCGCTAAATGGAGGGCTAGGTATGCCGCAGTTGATGATGCGCAGACATGCGCTGAGACTGCAACATCTCCAGCACTTCATAGACAACAGTGAACAGGTGTGGTCGCCATTTGTGCGGCACGCTTTCTCGCAGCTCGTCGCTTTGGCCAAACTGCTGTCATAGATCAAACAGAGAACAAGGCCATGCGAATGGCACCCTGAGTGTTGTATTGCTCTCAAGCAACTCTGCCGTCCGGGACCAAATTTGTGCGACTTCATTATAACAAAGGCAGTCTATAGAGAATTAGTGGAGTGGAGGTGCGGTGACGTTCTCAGGCAAAATCTGGGCGTCGACAAGGAACACCTGACCCACCTATTCAGGACAGCTTTTGGGCTGGGACCTATAGACAATTGCCAAAGATCCCTGGCATGGCAATGCTATCGAGAAACATTACCTATTCTCAATAAGCTCTACAGGCACACTGGACTGACTTGCCCGAGATGCGGTCAGAGCGACGACACTGTTCTGTATGCACTCGTGCAGTGTCCAACCATTTCAGACCTGTGGGCTTATGCTGAATGGTTGCTGTCATGTGCAGGATGAGTCTGCCTATCAGCTGAGACTATCATGAAAATTGCTCCGCCACCTTCCCTCAACTGGGAAGGCAAGGCAGTCTTCACCGTACTGGTAGCCATGGTGAAAGAATGTGTGTTGTGGACTTGAGCAAAAGGGCTAGAGACAAACACTTACCTCTCTGGCCAATCGCTCATCAACTTTTTCAAGTACCACTTGAAAAGGAAGGTGAGAATGGAGAGGCAGGTTTTGTCTCGTGAAAGTTTCAAAAAAAGGTGGGTGAATATAGCAAAGATGGTCTGTGCAAGTAACAAAACCACTTTGAGCATGATCCTGTAAATTGAAAAAAGAGAGAGAGCACTTTGCTCTCATGTGTTTATTCCCTCCCTGCCTGAGGTTACTGTGGTCTTTTCCATAGGCTTTTCTTTCCTTTCCACGGATAAACCTAATCTTGCTTTTTACATTTTTAGAATTCTTCTGTTATACAAGATCCCGTTTGATCACTTTTTTCTTTTTCCCCCAATCCGTTTTGATTGGAATTTTACTTATTTTTCCCTGTTTCTTTTCCATTTTTGAAAAGAAAAGCTATACATTTGTATTTGTCCCCTCTGTGTGGCCAATAAAGAAAGTTATCTTTCTATCTAGCTATCCCCACTTTTGGGAACTTTTTGCATTATTTCGACTTTTTGTATATCCCAAATGATTTCGATCCCTTTTGATCATTGGCCCTATTTTTTTTTTGTTTTTCATGTTTGAGAGGAACACAATCAAACTCACAGCCGAGAAGCACCAAAAATAGAGAAGTACTTCTCACAGAAATATCTAATGAGTCAAATTTACTTATTTCAAGACTGGATACAATCTTCACCAATGCAGATAAAACTGTGAATGATACCCATACAGAAGGTGCTCTAACAACAGAGATGAACAACAATGTCATGAAAATCTGCAAAAACTCACTTGAAACTACATCTCTGGACATCTCTGGAAGTACAACAACAAAACAAATTGAAACCACACCTCTGGAAGAAACTCCTGCAAAAACTATGGAAAGAAGACACAAAGCGAGAAGAAGAAAAATCCATAAAAATGTGGGAAAAACAACAAGAGTGGCTCACTATGAAAAACCTATGGAGACAAATCCATTATGAAAACAAAACCACAACAAAAAAATACAAGGAAATCGAAAACAAACATAGACACTAACCCCAGAGGAACCGGACTGAAGTATCGAAACCTCTAATTACCCAAGAAGATATGCAGAAACGACCTCCATCTCACCCCAAGTACAGACTAGAAACCCATACTCTACAATACATAACACTGCAAATAACCAACACATGAAATATAGAAGACAACCATCATAGATTGATAAATACAAAGGAAAAAAAAACACGAAAGACAAATAACATACAGACAACCACCAATCCGTAACAACATGTACCCTAGATGGATGAATACATGGGAAGAAAGACAAATAAAATAGAAACAGCACAGGTACTATAATAGGAATAATAATCATAATGAAAACTCAAGCAACCCACGATTTACAACCAAAAATCCCATATATCTGAAATGGTGAAAAAAGCATGGAAGATGTGAAGAAAACAGAACTTATAACCAACGGAATGTGTATAAAAGACATGAACCATCCTCCCGCCTACATGGAAACCAGAATGCCGAGATCAGAAAATGGAAACATAGTAACACAATTCCTTTTTTAGGGAGAAAATATCAAAATCACACACTGGACCCGATAATACACAAAATTTAAATGAACACATCATAATTTTGTTGGGCGCAGGAGTGGCTGTGAGGTAAGTAGCTTGCTTACCAACTACATGGTTCTGGGTTCAATCCCACTGCATGGCATCTTGGGCATGTGTCTTCTACTATAGCCTCGGGCCGACCAAAGCCTTGTGAGTGGATTTGGTAGACGGAAACTGAAAGGAGCCCGTTGTATATATATATATATGTGTGTGTGTGTGTGTGTGTGTGTGTGTGTGCTTGTGTGTCTGTGTTTGTCCCACTAGCATTGCTTGACAACAAATGCTAGTGTGTTTACGTCCCCGTCACTTAGAAGTTCGGCAAAAGAGACCGATAGAATAAGTACTAGGCTTACAAAGAATAAGTCCCAGGGGCGATTTGCTCGACTAAAGGTGGTGCTCCAGCATGGCCGCAGTCAAATGACTGAAACAAGTAAAAGAGTAAAAATAGGAACCTCAACAAGAATGAGATGAACCTCCTATTAAAAGGTTTTCAGTTTACCCCAATACCCACCCCTAATCTCATTGAACTGAAATCTGATATTGAACACTTCACCGCCACCTCCAACTTACAGAATTCTTCAGCAATAAGGATTTAAATGATGAATCAATAGTCAGAAATAAATCCCGCTTCACCCTCTATGAAGGAAAGGACAAATATTTAGATGCTTATATAGACACAGTTTCAAAATTTCCCCTAAATACCCACAGATGCAAACAAAACCTTTGTGAAGTAGGAAAGGAAGCCTTACAAACACTGAAGAATGACAACTCAATCATCCTAAAAGAAGTCGATAAGGGAGGGTCAAGGATTATTATAAAGATAAAATATTGGAAATGTTAACAAACCAAACCTATTACAAAGAAGAACCAAGACACTCAGAAACAACAGTAATGAATAAAATCAGAACACTAATCAATGAATTCCAAGATTCCTTCACAGACAATGAGAAAGATTATATATGCAACTCTGTCATCAAAGAGAGCAATTTCTATGGATTACCCAAAATCCACAAAAGCTTCAAAATACAAAGTGCCATAAATAAGCAGAAGAACCAGTACGTAAAAATACTAAGGCCTGCTGACCTCAAACTAAGACTAATAGTTGCTGGACCTCAAGCACCAACACAACAACTAAGGCATTTTTTAGATATACTCCTAAAACCTTTGTGCTCTTTAATACCCAGTTATGTATGGGATGCAATAGATTACACCCAACACATCCCTCCCACTGTCGGAGAAGGTACTATACTCACAAGTTTTGATGTCACCAATCTCTATACTAATATACCTTATACTTTAGGCCTAGAAGCAATCAAACACTAGGTAGAGAAATATAGAGAACGGATAAATGAATGCTACATAACTGACTTCATCACCAGGGCCACACACCTAGTACGAGAACAAAATACCTTTAGATTTGACAATAAAACATACCGACAGATAAAGGGCACGGCTATGGGTACACAGTTTGCGGCCTCATACGCAAACTTAGTTATGGGATACTTGAAAGAAAAACATTATGAATATGTAGAAAAAACTTTTGATCAGGAGTACAAGAAATATATCCAACAGAATTTAGTTGCAATAAACTACCATTCCAGGATATCCACATAAAAATGCAAAACTCCACAGTCACAGACATATTTCATACAAAAAATCTAACACACCACTTTTCAAATTTCTACTCTTGCCAGCCATCACACATCTAAAGAAACATCCCATACAGCATGGCAAGACGCATCTGTGCTATAGTGACTGACCCCAAAATACGTGAAATCCAACTCAACGAACTCAAAGACTTCCTCACAATGCAGAAATACTCCTTAGGATTAATTAATGAGGGAATTAAAAAGGCTATGAAACTGAACATTATCCAACTATGGACACCTAAGGAAAAAGTTAATGGAAACACGATTCAGATTGTTAACACACACAGTCCTGGAATAACCAACATCTTTCATGCCATGAAATCAAACTTACCTATGCTCCTACAAAGCTCCAAAATGAAAAATCTGATTGAAAAAAACACCTTATGGAAGAGCAGATGCCAACCAAAACATCTTAAAAAGCACCTCACAAGGGCAGAATTCAAATCAAAGAATGAATCAGAATTCTTAGTAAAAGAATGTGGAGATAGGAGATGTGGAACATGCAACAACATCAACAACTTCAAATACATGGAAAGTGGTTCCCACAAAATTCAAGAGCGGATCCCTTTTCAAAATAAATGCAGATATAAACTGCAAAATGCAAAACCTCATATACTGCATTACCTGCCCAAATTGCAAAGAAAACTACATTGGTGAAACAAATAATTCCCTCTGCAAATGTGCAAGAATCCACAGGCAACATATCTGACAAGAGGAATTACACAAGATTCCATTAAGTAAGCATCTGGAAATATGCAGCAACAGAAAATTCCAAATTTTTCCCTTTTACAAATGTGCACGGGGCGATCTGCAATACTGAAAAGCAATGGAACTATGTTTCATCAAAAAATCCTCTCCAAAATTGAATGTTTGAAAGAAAAGCAGAGATGGTACATTTTGTAAGTGTTATACTAATGTTCTCTAATGCAAATACATGAAACTGAAAGAGGAGTGATCAAAGTGACACAGTATATTTATATACACACACACACACTTCATCAAGGGATTCTCCCCAAAATTGAATGTTTGA
>NC_068987.1:40188197-40191796 GCF_001194135.2 Octopus bimaculoides
TAGAGAAAAACAAAAGACGAAGACAGGTGTATTAGTTTGATGTTCAGGAAAGTGAGAAAGTCTTTTATGTTCCGAGCCTACACTCTTCAACAAAAGGAATAAGAGAAAATTAACAGAGAGAGAATTAAAAAGCAGGTAGAGTAGACAATCATCATGATTTAGACCTACATTGATGTTTGGGAATTAGTCAGCCATCTCATAAACGATATATATATTGACCAAATCAGCGATTTGTGCTGAATCAGAACTTCCCATTGTGGCATCAAAATAAATATAGTTAAAAAATTAAAGCTTAATTTATGGTCTAATTCGTTCCAAGTGGTCGACTGGTTTAATAACAGAAGTGCACTAAGTATATCCAGTTTGACATTTCTAGTTTCTATCCCTCTATCAACCCAATCGTACTTAACAAGGCACTCTGACTTGCTCACAACAAAGCAGGTCTCACCTGGGATGAAATTAATGTCGTGTTAGCCACCAGAAAATCTATTATTAAATTTGATAACGATTTTGTTTGTGATCTTTTAAAATAAAACAAGCTATGGGTCCAGAAAGATACACCTGACAGTTTTGATGTCATGATGGGAAGTTTTGATTCAGTACAAATTGCTGGTTTGGTCAGTATATATATCATTTATGAGATGGCTGACCAATTTCCAAACATCAATGGAGGTCTATATCATGATGATAGTCTACTCTACCTTTAAAATGCTTCTAACCAAAAATTACAAATGGTTAAAAATAGCTTGGTTAAGTTTTTCCGAAACATGGGCTTAAGCATTGTTTTTGATGATGATATAACTAAAGCCAACTCTTTGGATATTACCTTTAACTTGCATAATGATTCATATTTCCCATACCATAAACCCTCAACTAATTTAAAATATATTAGCTCTTTCAGTAATCACTCTAAGGCTATTACAAAGAATTTAGTTAGGAATATTTCACTTAGACTTTCTATATTATCTGCTAATGTTAATATCTTCAACGATAAAGCAAAATTTTATAACTTTGCCTTACTTAAAGCAGGCTACAAAAAAAAAAAAAAACCTATATTAACCCTATTGACATTAATTGTACCTTTGTTAATCAGGACATGAAATCAAGTCAGAACGATATTAATTTTATTTCAAATAACAACACCAAATCAAGCAATGTAATTCTGCAGTGTAAGGGAGATAACCATTATTTAAGACCCTTTTTCATTATAAAGGCACATCGAGGACTTTTAAAGCTAATTACCTTAATAACAAGGTATGTCCTAGCAAAACTGTTTGGTTAATAATTCCATATGGTAAGCAGATCAAATCAACTTTTTTTACCAGTTTCGTAAAGCTATAGAAAAGGATTTCCAAAGGAATTCAAGATACTGTTCGATTATTAATTCACACTGAATCAGGATAGGTTTTCCTAACGCAAAAAATCTTTTACAAATCATCTCTTTGCATAATAATAAGTTGTTAAATACAAATCCACTTAATGAAAATACTAACATTAATTTTGTTAACATTAACCATTCTTTAAATAATAATAACAGCGGGGTTATTGTTTCTGAAGTTGATTCCAATCACATTCGTTTTCTTAGCAGTAATTCTAAGACCAGAAACTCTATGTATCAATGTAAAGTAAAAAGAGGAGGGAAAGTGAGCAAGAAGAGAAGGCAGAGAAATGTGAGAGAAAGAACAAGGAGTGGAATGAACGAAGTAAGCGTGAAAGGGCTGATAGAAAGAAGGAAAGAATAAAATATACACACACACACACACATATATATATATACACACATGTGAAGGTGCATGGCTTAGTTGGCTAGGGTGTTGCACTTACAATTACAAGATCGTGGGTTCAATTTCCAGACTGGGCATTGCATCGGGTTCTTGAGCACTTCATTTCACGTTGCTCTGCAATCATTTCAACATCAGATATGTGGCACCTGTTGCCCCTGTAGAGGTAATATCGATCTGATGGAGGGAGTGAGCTTATGTCTACACAAACATATATTCACTATAAACAAATCATGTGTAGTTGCTTCATAAGAAATTGCCGAACCCTCATACGCCGTCTAACAACGGGAGAGTCCATCATATATACACACACACACATATATGCATATACACATATATATATATACATACATGCATATATATATATATATATATATATATATATATATATACACACACACACACACACACACACGCATATATATACACACACATATACATACATATATATATACACACATATATGTGCACACACACACACACATATATACATATACACACACACACACACACACACATATACATATATATACATATGTATATATACACACGTATATACATATATATATGTATATACATACATATTTGAATAAAAGAAGGGTAAAAATACTGCTTGAAAAGATGAAAGCGAAAGTTTCAAAGACCACCAATCCTACGATAAATACACACACAAGCAATGCAATAAACACTTTTAAAAATAGGCCTGCCTTCAGGATGGAATTTGATGATAGTTTACATACCCCAATATCATAATGCTTTCATATAGTTACATAGATACATATTTATATATATCCAGAGACACTTGGATTTGGTCATTCAACCACTTATCGAGACCTGTGTGCCATTGGAGAAATCAGCAAATTGTGTCAATGGGTTCCTCACAAACTTTCCAAGTGTAATCGTGCACAGAGAGTGAATGTGTGCTCTTCTTTGCTGTCACGTCTCATGCAGGAACCTATTTGGACCGAATAGTGATTGATGAGGAGAAATGGGTTCTCTATAAAAATGCCAAGTGCCAAACACTGTGAGCAAGGAAAGGAGAAACACAGTTTTGAACTTTTAAACCCAAACCAGACGATAACAAAGGAGATCTGTGAGTAGCTTAACCCCTTTGTTACTATATTTCTGACCAAAATACACCCCTCACGAGTTTCAATTAAATTCTAAAATAATCATAAATTTAGACTAATGTTATATATATGTGTGTGTCTGTGTGTGTGTTCTTGATATTCTTTCAGAGCAAGTCGTTTTACATCTATTACACTATTTTTCTTTTGTTTCTTGGCTCTAGTGAGCCCTCTCCCCACCCACCCTGTTCACGAGCGCGCATCTTTTTCTTCATTTTCATTCCCAGCAAGTTGTTTTACACCTATCAGACTAATATTTTTTAATTTTTATCACCGGGTCAAACGCATAGTTTGACTGCCATGGTTATGGTATGGACGTGATAAATTCCAGATCACATCGTACCCTAGCCCATGCTGACAAACATTATTGTCTCTTTTCCCTGTATAAAAGCTAAATCCACAGCAGTACCCAGTATTTGCCTCACAAATTTTCCAAACTTTGATCCCCCATTTTGTGGGCTTTCCTGGCATATACTGTCGGAAGCATACTCTTCCTTTATACCCCACCATGCCCTCATCGACGGATAAGTATCTCTCAGGCTTGTAAAATGTCTTATATGCATTTTGAACGCAGTCGATGAGGGGTCTTATTTTAAATAAGGGATCAAAGCTTGGTTCTCCACGTACTGGGGTACTGCTAGTGTTTCTCACATGTAAATATTGGTTCAGCTTCACGAATCGTACTCGCGTC
>NC_068987.1:40192037-40200634 GCF_001194135.2 Octopus bimaculoides
GGTTTCGCTTCCTAGACCCTGTCTCCTCAGAAAAATTGTTAATAAAAATATTTTTAAAATCTTATCCATTCTGGTGTAAAATCATCCTCGCTGTCGCCGTCGCTGCTTTCGGTTTCGGATACAGAAATATCTGATTCATTATCGTTCACCACGTGCTTTTGTAGCTCATCCATTCTTTTCTTCGATATCTCCATATCTTCTGTTGAAAAGCCTTCAAATTTGGAATCACTGCTTGATAGCATGAAACTCCTCTCCATCTTCAAAGTTGAAAATATTAACGCCGCAAAAAATGTCGAAAAAAAATCTTCCAAAATTCACTGAGTTCAAATATCATGCCAAACAATGTCGGATACAATAACTCAACTGTTTGCAAAGTGAAATCAGGTGTTTTAACGAATGTACTAACAAGATTTGGGTTCAAATTTACATTTAAATAACAATGGGTACTCTCAGCTGGCTATGGCCGGGTTGGTCTTATGAACCAAAAAATTTTTCGGTCAGCTAAGTAATGAAAGGGTTAAGTCAGCACAAGAAAAAAAACAACCATCTTTGCTTTGAAGACGAAAGTGTTCTTCCATCAGGATAATGCACAGCTACATACAGTGAGGATGACATTCTGAAAGCTGGAATTGCTGATTATTATTTATTCTGCAATCCTCAAAATCATTTCGACGGAAAAAATTTGAATTTTGTAGACGAGGTGAGAACAGTACTGGAGGAGTATTTTTCATCATGGTCAAGTGAATTTTGGAAGAGGGGTCTTGCAAGTCTATCGCATAGATGGAAGAGCATTATAGAAAATGAAGGAGAGTATATTTTAGATTAATTTAATTTTTAAAACTAAAAGAAGTATAAAAAAACTGGGAAAGTCGATATATATATATCATCATCATCCCCATCATCGCTTAATGTCCACCTTCCATGCATGCATGGGTAAGACGGTTGACAGGAGCTGGCCAGGTAGGAGACTATCCCAGGCTGTTGTGTCTATTTTGACGGTTTTTATGGCTGGATGCCCTTCCTAACACCAACCACTCTGTAGATTGGACTGAGTGCTTTTTATGTAACACCAGCACAAGTCAGTTTTGGCATGAATTTTACAGCTGGATGCTCTTCCAAATACCAACTACTTTACAGTGTGGACTGGATGCTTTTTACGTGGCACCAAGTAACTTATAAGACAAGGAATTTTGAGAGGGGAGGGGGCTCTGAAGGAGGGGATCTTTTGTCAGATGATGAAAATTTAGAGTGTGACAGAGGAAAAAGAGAGGTTGAAACAGGTGTCTTGCTATAGACAAGGTACATGGATACCCGGCCAGAGAAGGAGATAAAAGAAAGAGGAAGAGAGAGAGGGGGAAGAGAGGAGGGAGGGAGGGAGAGAGAGAGAGAGGTACAAGGAAGAGGACAGAAACAGGTGTACTGATATAAAGGAGATACTCAGTTACCTAGCCAGAGGGAAAAGCGAGAAGGAGAGAGAGTGATCAAGAATGAGGACAGAAACAGGTACGTTGCTGTAGAGGAGATACATAGCTACCTAGCCAGAGAAAAGATCAAGGGAAAAAGGGAGAGAGTGTGAAACAGCAAAAGTGCCAGAGAGAGCAAGAGAGAGATGGTGGTGAAGTGCCAGGATATGCTCACAAGTAACAAGGGTCAAAGCATAGATGGGATGGTAGAGTAAAGAAGAGGAAGATCGATGGTGGCAATTGCCAAGCCATGCCCTCAAGGAATGGAGGTCATAATATACACAGCCGAGTATTACCAAGAAGGTGCGAGTAGGGAGTGGGGATTGCAGGGACTGGTGAAAACTTGGGTATAAAGACGGGGAGAGGGAAAGCAGCAATACAGTGAGCAGAGCAGTGAGGGCAGGGAAGGGAAGTGAGAGTCAACCATAGTGTATGAAGAGGAAATGTGAGGAAGGCAACAATGCAGTTTAGAAGAGATGTAGTTTGGTTTTTTGGGGAAGGGTGTGTGAAAAGTTTATTGTTACATGTGGGTGGAACACAATGCTTCTAGCATTTAGTTTTGCTGATGTGGGCAGGTTTCTCATCTTGGTCAATTGTCATTTCCTCAGTGAGCCCTAACATCCTGAGATGGGACCTCACAACTTCATCCTGGGTCTCTTTCTTCCACAAGTACCATCCACTTTCAGTGACAGGCACTTCTGTACACAGGTGCCTTTACTCATACACATCAAATGTCCAAAGCAACAAGTCTGTATGATTGTAAAAATTTTAAGTAATAAAACATAAAAATCATACTAAGTTGGAATCTCATTAATATATATATATAAGGCGCAGGAGTGGCAGTGTGGTAAGTAGCTTGCTTACCAACCACATGGTTCCAGGTTCAGTCCCACTGCGTGGCACCTTGGACAAGTGTCTTCTACTATAGCTTCGGGCCGACCAAAGCCTTGTGAGTGGATTTGGTAGACGGAAACTGAAAGAAGCCTGTCGTATATATGTGTGTGTTTGTGTGTCTGTGTTTGTCCCCCCACCATCGCTTGACAACCAATGGTGGTGTGTTTACGTCCCCGTAACTTAGCAGTTTGGCAAAAGAGACCGATAGAATAAATACTAGGGTTGATTTGCTCGACTAAAGGCGGTGCTCCAGCATGGCCGCAGTCAAATGACTGAAACAAGTAAAAGAGTATATATATATATATATATATATATATATATATACACACAACACACATATATCCATATCTATACATAAAAATATATTTGTACATACAAATACATATTGTGTGTGTGTGTGTATATGTATATATATATATATATATAATGTATGCATGTGTGTGTGTGAACATATATATATAAATATAAATAAATACATGGTGGAATCAAAAAGTTCCCAGACTGGTTCTCTAATGCACCAACAGATGTAGCACATGGTTGCATGCACAGTGAGAGCTAGCAGTGACCTTCATGAGGCAGTGTGCTGAGTGACCTCACTGTGCTTACTTAGCAAATTGTGAAATTTGTTTTTGTGATCATGTGTATGCTGTAGTCTGTGATTTTGCCATGAAACAAAGAGCCAATGTGAAATTTTGTGTTCAACTAGGGAAGTCTGCTACAGAGACATTGAGCATGCTACAAGCTTATGGTGATGAGGCAATGGATCTACACAATGTTTCAAGTGGTATGGGCATTTCAAAAGTGGAAGAACATCCCTGGAAGACCTGCCTTGAATGTCACCCCAGATATGTGGAGAAAATTCATAGCTTGTGCATGAGGATTGTCGGAGGACAATCAGCAATACTGCTGATGTTGTTGGTCTGTCATATGGGTCAGTGCAAGCAATCCAAACATCTTGATTGAACATGCAGTGTGTCTGCTAAGTTTGTTCCCTACCTGCTAACCCTCGAGCAGAAAGAACATTATGTCAAAGTTTGTTAAGATCTCTGTCAGTGTGCCACTGATGACCCATCCTTCATGTCAAAGATCATCACTGGTGATGAGAGTTGGATCTACAGGTACGACCCTGAGATGAAACAGCAGTCATCACAATGGAAAAGCCCTTCATTCTCCATGACTGAAGAGGGCACAATAGAGCCGCAGCTCAATCAAGAGCATGCTTGTTATTTTTTTCGACATCCAAGGTATTGTACATTGAGAATCCATCCCCCAGAGCCAGACCATCAATCAAGAGTTCTACTGCGATGTTTTGAAGTGTTTGTGGGAGGATATTCAGTGAAAGTGACTGGATCTGTGGAGCAAGAATTGGATTCATCATGATGACAATGCACCATCACCTAGCTCTTCTTACCCATGAGTTTCTCACCAAAAACAATATGGTATTACTTCTGCACCCACCCTATTTGCCAGATTTAGTACCTACTCTTTTACTCTTTTACTTGTTTCAGTCATTTGACTGTGGCCATGCTGGAGCACCGCCTTTAGTCGAGCAAATCGACCTAAGGACTTACTCTTTGGATGCCTAGTACTTATTCTATCAGTCTCTTTTGTCGAACCGCTAAGTTACGGGGACGTAAACACACCAGCATCAGTTGTCAAGCGATGTTAGGGGGACAAACACAGACACACACATACATATATATATATATACATATATACGACGGGCTTCTTTCAGTTTCCGTCTACCAAATCCACTCACAAAGCTTCGGTTGGCCCGAGGCTATAGTAGAAGACACTTGCCCAAGGTGCCACGCAGTGGGAATGAACCTGGAACCATATGGATGGTAAGCAAGCTACTTACCACACAGCCAGTGGACTTCCATCTCTTCCCCAAGATGAAAATTTAGCTCAAAGGTTGCTGTTTTAACACCATTGTTGAGATCCAGAGTGAATCACAGGTCCTTGATTCACTTATGGAAAACAACTTCCAGGCTGGATTCCAAAAGTGGCAAGAATGCCAGGACCGGTGTATTGCTGTGCAAGGTAACTATTTCGAAGGAGATGATATTAAAATATAGGTAAATAAGTTATTTTTTATTAAACATAACTAGTCTGGGAACTCTTTGATACCACTTCAGTATATACATACATACACACATATATACAAGTGGGGTAGTTTAGCTTAATCGGTCAAAGCATCGTGATGCGTAATCACGGGGATGTGAGTTCGAGTCCACAGCTAGCCACCTACACTTTTTTCTGCAAAATAGGGGTAGTTTATCCTGTTCAGGCTATATTATTAGCATTATTCTGCGATTGAGAATTTAAAATCACTTCTTTAACTTTCTAAGACATCTCAACGCTTCTAAAAGCAAACTTCGTTTGTTTATTTACATTTGTCGTAATTTGAATTTATACATATATATATTATTTGTGGCTTAACCAGTTTCATGTTGAAAGAGATATCTCAAGTCTACCACATGGGATACTGTTGTTCATCTCCATCATCCAAGATGGCTTTACATGTAGGCTCTACATGCAGGGAAAGACATGTTCAGCCTCTAATAGCATCATCCTCACCTATGAGTCGAATCTGGACTGACCATGCAGATTATAATTTTATGATCTACTAGCAGCTAAGCCCGGTTTCACCTGGTCTGTTTGGATGATGTGGCTGTGATCTTTTTCAGTTAGGCATATCTATAACAGCATTTCTCAACCTTATCATATCAGGTCTCCTGTTTCAATTGAGGCCTCCAGCTGTATGAAAATTTCCTGACTCCCACCTCCTTGTCAGAAAACAGCTTCAGGAGTTGTGAAGAACGAATTTGTACGTTGTGTCTTTCTGATAGCTATTCTATTGCACCTCTCTCTAATCATTAAAACATTGATTTAATTATGAACATAGAAAGAAATTATACATTAATACCTATTTTTGTAAGCAGTTGTATCCGTAAAGAATGTTATTTGCAGAGAGCAAAAATTGAAAGATATATGAAATGAACGTGCGTGTGTGTGTGTGTGCGCACGCGCACGTGAGTGTGTGTGTGTGTGCGCACGCGCACGTGAGTGTGTGTGCGTGCATGTGTATGTGAGAGAGAAAGTGGGTGAGAAAGATGAGAGTTTGAGTGAAGGTGTATGTCATGATGATTGACGTCTTTTAAGGTACACATACATAGAAAATGTCATTGTAGAAAATTTGTACGATAGTTGATTTATGGAAAAGATTATGTTTAATTTTTGAAATGCAAATATGTGAATGAAAATTAAGATCAGACCTCTACATGGTAGGTAGACCTGGTAGAAATAGCAGCCAAATCTCCCTCAAAACATCCTACTGTCTTAATCCGATAATTCTGCTTATTATGTAGTTTGAAAATTCCTGAAGAACGAATTTATACATAGTGTGTTTGTGAGAGCTATTGTATTGGACGTCTGTGTAATCATGAAAACATTGATTTAATTATGAACATAGAAAGAAATTATATATGAATCCATATTTTTGTAAGCAGTTGTATCTGTAAAAATTTTATTTGCATAGAGCAAAAATTGAAAGAAGATATATGAAATGGACATGTGTGTGTGTGTTTCTGGGTAATTTGGTGGGAGTTTTGCAGTCAGCACGAGGTGGTTTGTGTTTATCACTTGAGTGGAATTGTTAATTTGTGTGTAATAGCAATGCCCGGACAAGTCAAAATACCTTCGTTTTTTACTCCTTTGCCTGCAGTAAAAGGAGCCAGGAGCCCTTGTCCGGTAAGTTGAAGAAACAATAAGAATATTTTGATAAGTTTTAGCTTCAGTTTATATTTTGAAACTGTCTGACATTTGACACGTAATACTGCAATAATGGAGGAGATGTGATATTGCACTGGGCTCGCACTAGGCAAAAAGTTTTTTAAAATTTTGGCCTAAAACACTACCTCGTATATAAGGGATGTGTAAAATTTGAATGAAATTGGTAGTTCTCAAGTTTTAGGGATTCACACAGACAGACAGACACACATTCTCATATATATATATATGTACAAACAGGTTAAAATTGTGGCCATCATACACTTTCCCTTTCTGCTGATCCATGAGATATGATCTGGATGATACAGGCTATATCTACTGTTAAAATAACTTTTCATTTATTTTTATATTGTTTTCTACTGAAGAAACTGTTTTCTGTGCCAATACATGATGGGTTACAGTAGTCATGTAAGTTGACATTAGTCATATTCTTGTTTTTCACATTATAAAATTAGTAATGTAAGAATTCCTCTCAGATTTATGACTAATTAATCAAGGGAAAATGTTGGCTCAGGATAAGCAAAGAAAATCTTATTAGGAAAATTGTCAATTTGATCTAACTTACTTGATTGGTTAACTTCTGAAATTCTTTCTTGTCATCTTCTGTTATGACATATTCTTCTTCAGTTTCATTCCAACCCATTTCACGCAGAAGTCTTTGCTCTGCCTCTAGAGAGCTTGAAAGAAGCGAAGTACTGTTGTCTTTCATTGACAACAGATCAATTCCATTTACTAATTCTTGAGGTGAATTGCAAACATAATTCTGAAAACATAACATTTATAAAGTTTTTATGGTAAATCATATCAATACTGTTATTTATAATTATGCTCTTATTTCACTTTTAATGATTTATTCTTTGATTATTGTAGCCTAACATAAAAAATATTTTTTAACTTAACATCATCATTGATATACAACTAACACAATTACTTGGGTTTAGCTCTAGTTTGGTTTCATATTACTTTCATTTTCATGAAATATAGAAAAAGTATTCAAATCCTAATAGCAATGTATATTAAGATTCTAAGAAGTCATTTTTTTCACCTTCCACTGTTTTACCATGTTGGTTTGGTTAGCATTAAGTTCTAGGCATTGTGCAGGGGTGTTTCAAGGTAACACATTATTACACAATTATTAAATGAAGACAAAGATTTTAATAACAATAACTAATATGTTGTTAACCCTTTCGTTACCATATTTCTAACCAAAATACACTTCTTATGTGTTTCAATTAATTTCTAACATAATCATAAATTTAGTCTGGTTTCTAACGTTTTTATTTATCAACCAATTCTATACCATAATTTTTGTCACAAAGTGAGTCTAATTACAGGTAAATTCAACAAAATATAAAATTATAAAAATTTCTGTTCAAACATCGCTATAGAACATGGGTTATTAGCTAATATTCAATTGGGTATACAACAAAATTTTACTATAGAAGAGTTGTGCACATTACTGGATTCATCAGGTGAATTTAAACACACAAAAGACAGGTGTACCATAAAGGTATAAGTAAAACGAAAGACTGGAATTTGTCTATGAAGAAAACTAGAAAACAAAATACACACACACCATCAACTAGATTAAATAAGATCTCCCACATACATAGATACACAGAAATATACAATAATGATTTACAAAAGAAATTAATCAAAATTCGTCACTCACCTTACAGGTAAATTAAAATTACACACAAAGAAAAATAAAAACGAAGTAAATTTGAAAATGGTGGCGATACCTGAGAGGGATATCTCTCTGGCAGGCTTTACTTTTTCTCCCTACAGTTATTTTTTTTGAGAAATAACCAGCTCTTAGTTGCGTTGCTACATCTGCACGGAACTGCAGATGGTCGCATCGCTTTCGAGCAGGTCCTGATTTGGTATATAGTATAAACGCATTAGTAATACTCATATTTGCTATAAGATCTCCCACATACATAGATACACAGAAATATACAATAATGATTTACAAAAGAAATTAATCAAAATTCGTCATTCACCTTACAGGTAAATTAAAATTACACACAAGTTTGACCGAACTGAAAAATCGGTCAAAAAATAATATACAGCCCTGGTTATGGTATGGAAATGATAAATTCCAGACCACATCATACCCTAGGCCATGCTGACTTACATAATTGTCTCTTTTTCCTGTGTAAAATTCAAATCCAGAGCAGTACCCAGTATTTGATTCACAAATCTTCCAAACTTTGATCCCCCATTTTGTGGGCTTTCCTGGCATATACTGTTGAAAACGCACTTGGCCTTTATAGCCCACCATACCCTCATCAATTGATAAATGTCTCCCTGGTCTATAAACTGTTTTATATGTGTTTTGAACACAGTCAATGAGGGATCTTATTTTAAATAAGGGATCAAAGTCTGGTTCTCCACGTACTGGTGTACTGCTCGTGTCTCTTATATGTAGATATTGAGTTAATTTTA
>NC_068987.1:40202010-40205804 GCF_001194135.2 Octopus bimaculoides
CTATTATTATTAAACTAAAAAAGTCTATTGATAAAGTGGCCGTAAAAAAAAAAAAAAATTTTTAATGAAAAACATGATATATACATAATTTTTCCTCTTCTTCTCATTCTCCATTTTGTTGATGAGATGCATGTTGCCCCTCATGAAAATTAGCATGTCAAAGTTTTCATCAGACAGGGATGATCTCTTGTCCTTGCACATAGACAACAAATGCTCCACTGTGGCACTGGAGGGGATAGCTGTTGACCTTGATGAACAAATCCACCAACACTTGCTCACCTAAGAAAGCAGCATCTGTCAGCAAGTCTTTGGAGTTGGTCTCCAGCCAGGTCTTGACTAAATTCTGGGCCTTGTCCTTGAGTGAACTGTGGCTCCTGCTGTTCTCTTTTGGCTGGGTGACACCACTAAAGAAGTCATCTTCCTCCTCTTCGTTGTTACTGCTCACTTTGTCAGACTGCTGCCTCATGGTCTCCTCAACCTTACTCTCCATGTTTTCCCTCACCTTGACAACCTTGTTGTTGTCATACTTATGCAACCAGATGATGCAAAACCTGGGGTGGAAGTTAACAGCCAGCTGGCATTCCTCATCCTCCAGGAGGGTCCTAAACCTTTTGTTGATGCCTACCAAAAGTGCATTGACCAATGGCCTTCAAGTCCTTGAGCCTAATGATCATCGCAGCAACTGTTGGCAGCAGAGTCTCAAGGTATATTATATTATATAATAATATAATATTATTTTATTATTAATTTATTACCTTGACATACTCCTTCATTAAGTCGATATCCTGGTCATTGAAGCTGTTGACCTTCAACTGGGTCATGACTCTATGGAGAACAGGCCTCTTAGTCTCCAGGATGGTGTTGAGGACCACCAGAGTCATAGATGGAGTTCCACCTCATTATGCCAGGGACAACCAGCCTCCTCCCCACCTCAGCATAGATGCTGTCTGCTGCCATAGCGCTGCGATCTTGCTGGTTCCAAAGGGCATGTGCCTTGGCCATGGCAGCCCCATAGGGTCTCTTGAACACTACACTCTTTTTACACTTTTCTGGCTCTAAAAGCCTTTAAAAACCTAAAAAGACGGCCAAAACTATGAAATCAGCCTTTGTTTTAGGTCTTTTAAAAGTTAAAACTATAAAATCAACATTTTTTAACTCTAAAAAAAAAAAGAAAAAAAAAACTGAAGTTTGGGGTTCTAAAGCCCTTAAAAAGGCAAAAAAGTTTTTTTGGCACGCTAGAAAGTGTTTTTAGAGCAAAAACTGATGTTTTGTTTTTTTCTAAAGTAAAAATTAGCATTAACAGTTTATCGATAACTTCCATTACATTTTTAAAGACTTAAATGTAATGGAAGTTAATTAGGCCAATAATGAGTTCCAAAGCTAACTTAAAAGTTAAATCATTTGTTAATTAACGATTAATGGATTTACAGTTTGGTACCCAGGTTTGATATTTACCATACTCTTTGACACTCACTCTCTTTGCATTGCTTTCGTTTTGTTTACAAACTCATCTCCTAAAGTTTACTTTCATTTTAAGATAATTATTACACACAAATCCTGTTTGTGATTGGATAAAAAATGATCAAACTTCAAACCTCGGTAACATTTTTCTGGAATAAATGAATCACAAACTCAAATTGAGTGCAACAAAGTACATCAATACACTAAATTTGAAAATGTTCACTTAATTTTAAAATTTCAAAGTCTGTGACAGCAACAGAAAAGATCTCTCTTTCTTCCATTTTTATTGCTTTTCTCATGGTAAACTTCATGTATACATTTTTACCACACTCTCTCTAAAAGTATATTACTCATGCTGAGCATGTGTGTGTGTGTGTGTGTGCGTGTGTTTGTCAGCAGGTTACACATGCTGACAAACACACACATGCTTAGCATGTGTGTAAGGAATTTCATTAGGGCAACATAGAGATTTAAAAAAAGGTGTGTAAATGATAATTTATTTTCACAGCATGTTTTTCCTTATGCACACACAGGGAACTCTTCTGATGAGAAGACTACATGGTTCCCCATAATGAACTCATCCAGAAGGCAATAGCATCAGATCCTCCCCTGGGTTGGCATGAGTGGAGAGGTGATCAGCTCAAGATGTGCCTCATGACGGTTAAAGCAGATATGGAGCCTGTATCTGGCCCTTGAGTCTTTGGCATTCATCACTTGAATCGGAAATGGCTTCACCACATTGCAGGATCGGTTGCTAAGAGATGTGCATGGACTGTCTTGACTTGTGATGTGGTGAATTCAATAGAAGTCAGCTTAATCCCTCTCAGCTGAATGCCATTACAAGACAAGAAACATACACAAGGAGTCCCTTGATATGGGGTGGGGCATTCAAAATTTAAATTATAAATATCTTTTTTGTCATTGTTGCTTACGTACCAGCAACATCATCATTCCAGAAAATGTGATTATGGGGCAATGAATATTGAAAAACATCAATACATGTCAGAGTGACAAAGAAACAAGTAAGGTAGCAGATGATCACGGGATGTGCTACAAACAACTAATTCTCCATTGAACACCGTTTTATTTGAAAATTATTTTGAAATTATAAACAGAAAGAAATTGCAACGATTAAAAAAACTATGGTTTAAAAAAATGTGGAAAAAATTCAATTCTGCAATTTTAAAATTAGGGAGGGGAGGGGGCTAATGAAAAACAATTTTAAATGATTTCACTACTGTTTTTAAATTACATTTCATTTTCTGTATGAAAATAAAGAAAGTGGAGATTGTGGGGGTGGCTGCCATTTCCCCAAATTTTCCCTCTTTTTAAACCTTCAAGGCTTCTCACATCGTTTTCAAGCATGAAGTGCAAAAAAAGAAAAAAAAGTCAAAATTGGTACTGAGTGGAGAAGGGGAATTTGATAAAATTCACAAATTTTCAAAAAAATTTTTTTACTGAAAAGGCACCTCCCATTGTTTATAGAGCAAAAAATAAAAAATGGAAAGATGAAAGTAGAATAGAGAAAAGGAGGAAGACAGATTCCAAAGGGGTGAAGAGAAGTAACAAAAGGATAGAGGAAGAGGTCACTTAATAGAAGAGGGGTATAGGATGGCTGAGATTTGGGAAAAGGACAGTCATAAAACCTTAGTGTTTGTAGTCAGGTCAACACACATTAACATATAAGCATTGTTTTTAGGTTCAATATTCTCCAAATGCTGTGTGAAATTTGATATAGGCTATTTATACACATGGTCAACCAAATACTTTAATACTTGGTCATTGGTTCTATCAAACATGGGGGAATTGTATTGAATTAACCTCTACTTTGCTCCTCATGGACATATTCTCCCATGTCTATATCTATATGTATACACATGCATGTAAACTCCCATGTATAATAACTTTGTTAGCCTGGTGTATTTGTATTAGCAGGGAGTTTAAGAAGTATTTTGCCTGGATTGATAATCCCTTATCAATAACTCATTATACACACACACACATATATAACAGAGAAAGAAGGCCTTGCTGATTGTGCACCCAGGATAGATACTATCCCTTAGTGGGTTGAATCCTCAACCCCTAACTCTCTTGCATTATATCATCATCATCATCATCATCGTTTAACGTCCGCTTTCCATGCTAGCATGGGTTGGACGATTTGACTGAGGACTGGTGAAACCGGATGGCAACACCAGGCTCCAGTCTGATTTGGCAGAGTTTCTACAGCTGGATGCCCTTCCTAACGCCAACCACTCAGAGAGTGTAGTGGGTGCTTTTACGTGTCACCCGCACGAAAACGGCCACGCTCGAAATGGTGTCTTTTATGTGCC
>NC_068987.1:40206076-40212980 GCF_001194135.2 Octopus bimaculoides
ACTTCAAAAGGTACTTGAATTTAGTAAGGTGTACTCTCTCTTTTTACTCTTTTACTGGTTTCAGTCATTTGACTGCGGCCATGCTGGAGCACCGCCTTTAGTCGAGAAAATCGACCCCAGGACTTATTCTTTGTAAGCCTAGTACTTATTCTATTGGTCTCTTTTTGCCGAACCGCTAAGTTACAGGGACGTAAACACATCAGCATCGGTTGTCAAATGATGGTGGGGGGACAAACACAGACACACAAACACACATACATACATATATATATATACATATATACGATGGGCTTCTTTCAGTTTCCGTCTACCAAATCCGAATGCAAGGAAGTCATTGCCTTTTCATGGTAATTCTTACTGGGTAAAAAAGAATGGAGATGAGCTATTTGATGTAGCAATGGGGAGCTATGACGGTGCAGAGATAGTGACCTTGTAAGCCTCTATATCCTAGATATACTTAGAAAAAAACAAACAAAAGAAAACCAACACAGGTTTATATAGGGACAATGGCCTGGGAGTGGCACACAATTGAAATAGACATGATACGGATAGGATAAGGAAAAAAAATATGCAAAATATTTAGTCAATTAGGTCTAAGAACCACAATTAGTACCAACCTTAAAGTCAACTACCTAGATATTAACATGAACCTTAGGCAAATTTAAACCCTACCACAAACCAAATGAGGAAGCCTTATACATAGACATAGGCTCAAACCACCCACCAGCAGTTATTAAACAACTAGTTAACAACATTAGCAAGTATGTCTTCAATCTATCCGCTGATAAAGCCACTTTTGAAAAAATGCTGCATTAGAAAGGTCTAACTTCAAGAATACCAAACTACATTAAACCAAATTACAGATAGATCAAGAAGATGCAGACGGAGGAAAATCTTATGGTTTAACCCACCTTATAGCATGAATGTAGCCACTAACATAGCGAGGAAATTATTAAAATAGACAATCACTTCCAACATTCACACAAATACACAAAATCTTTAACAGAAACATTGTTATAGTTATCTCCCCAATACAAGGTCAATAATACTCAACCACAATAAAAATAAACATAGCAGAACTACCCCTGAAAGACAATATAACAGTAGATCTCTAAATCACTGTCTTCTAAATAACAACTGTCTGGAAAAAGAAGATATATATAAGGCTAAAATCATGGATCCCAACAAAGTAACAAAGACATATATTGGAATGATGGACAACTTGTTCAACGAAAGATACACACAACACCTGGCATAATTCAGAGACAAAAATAAAAGATATGCAACATCCCTATCTAATATGATATGGACATTGAAAGAATCAATAGATAACATCCTAAATATTAGGGATGAAACCTTCTCTCCCTGCATACATAGCAAAATTTCACACTTAGACACTTCAAAGGGGACCCACCACCTGCGCCACTAACCTCACCAAGATAGTTCCTTTCCCTGAAAGTGAAAATTGAATATATACAACACACAAACTCCACATATATAAGAAATATTCTCCTATGATAAACTACCCCAGCACATAAACATACGAACATTACATATGCCCAGAATATAAGATAATGCAAGCAAATTTACTATCCAACATGACTGTTTTCCCAAAAGCCAAATCCAAGGGAGATAACCACTCAAACGGTGTCATCCAAGAGTAGCACCCCTTGATTTATTGTTTTCTTTACGAGAATTTCTGTGAAGTCACGAGATTTTGTTTTCATCCAAAATGGAGACAAACACTATTCTCCCTTGTGATCGGCTTGAAAAATTGTTAAGATATTAAGATATTTTTCTTAGCATGAAACCATTGGTAGTCTTAATACACATGCAAAGAAATTCTATCCACCAATGTGGTATTGAGCACTCATTCTTGTCATTCAACATTTATGTATACATACAGTAATACTTCACTTTACAAGACCCCAGGTTTACAAGTTATATTTTTCAAGCACAAGATCCAAATTTTAAATGAAGTGCAAAAGTTTCTATTACCATAACAAATATTTCTGTGTGTTACCAAGGAATTTATAGAGAGCAAAAAAATAGCTTCTTCAAAGCAAACAACTCAAGACTTTAAAAAGAAATCTACAAGTCCGTCTACAGTGTGCTGCTTGTGAATCAGCAATTGCATTTACAAGTAATGTGTGCACAAGTCTAGTGCGAGTGAAAGCGATTCAGAAAACGATTATAATAATAATAATAATAATATTTTTTATTATAAACAATCTTGACATTCTTTTTACTTTACATAAAATATTCTTTACATTCTACTACTGCTCTATCGCCATTTATTTACGAGTATTATAAATTTTATAGGTAAAATATTTTTCTGGGAACGAATTATGATTGATAACATTGCTACTATGGGAAATTATTGCTCTGCTTTATGAGTTTTCATTTTACGAGCCATCTCCAAGAACAAATTAACTCATACATCAAGGCATTACTGGTGTTTTATCTCCCCCACTTCCTTACACTAATCTGTATGTTAATAAGTATCACTATGAATTTTTAAAAATATTTAAATGTAATTTCTACAGATCTTTTTCTTGGAGAGCATCTAAAAAGAAACATTCTGATAGCACATTTGTGAAATTTGGGTGAATATTTTAGGAAATATGACAATTTGAATGGTCAGTGAAATGGTTGAAATCTTGCTTAATAAGCCTAAATGAATATTTAGCCATATCTGTGATGTCATATCTTTGAAACTGAGGTGATAACCACCCTCAAATCATACAAAATAATAGTGACCATGGTATTGCAATTGCTTTTTTTTTTCTAGGTTCTTAGAAAGAAAACTTTTTTTTGGAAACTCTTTAAATATTCATGTAGATATTATGTAGTTACATGTCTCAAGCAGTCAATTTTGCAGTGTTCTTAGACGCGGTTAATCCAAAATTACAAGTCACAGGGACTTGAGGTTTGGTACATTTGTAGGTGGTATCCTGAGATTCTGGAACATGACAACATTTCTACAAAATTCTAATGGACTGTTAAAAATAGCTATAAATAATGGAGTTTTGTATCAGGATGTCCACATAAGCTGAATTTTCTGTGTTTTGACAGGTATTTTCTCAACTTTTTTAGCATCGCGGTCTTGGAAATGACGGGGGCAAGCTATTTATTAAAAAAAATTTTTGAAAATTTTTTTTCTCACCCCCATCCCTTCCAGACCGATTTTGGCCAACTTCGTTTGCACTGTGAATTTAAAAACGATGGGAGAAGCCTTTTTGGTAAAAAAAAGAAAAATTTTGAAAACAAAAAGATATGGGATTTAAAGATTTAGCTGTTGTTTCTAGCACATCCCACAACTATCTCAGAATTTTGAAAACAAAAAGATGTGTGATTTAAAGGAGATTTAGCTGTTGCATCTAGCACATTTCACAACTATCTCAGAATTGCATTTAAACCTCCTAAATTAAAAACAAACAAAATATGAAAACTAATTCCTTCTTTAAGCATTAGCAAACTTGTTAGTAGGAGAGAGAGAAAAAAAAACAAAATGAATATGTAAGCACTGACACAAATTATCCAGACTATATACAAAATTAGGAGAAAAACAAAAAAAAAACATCACATCTGACTTCAATAGTTTACAAAATTATATTCATTGCACAATATAATTGTTATTGGCAGAAATTGAGGATCTTTCTGATTTGGCGGACACCATTTGTTTTCTAACGAAACACTTTCAAACTTGGGACACTGGTAGAATGTGTCATATAAAACATCTTTTACTCTTAGTGTTGCTGAGAAAAGTTTATATTTTTAAAGTTATTTCGTGTTAAAATTGTCGTATTTCGGTAATTTCAACCAATCATTGACGTCTATTGAGGTGAAAACAATTACTGCTGTGGTTTGTCAACAACACATTGTGGTGGTGTAATGGGATCTTTTCCCTTGAATAAAATTAGTGCCATTGTTTGCCAACAACAACTATCGGCGGTACTGTTATTTATGACATCGTTCGTGCGTTTGTACTGGTTTTAGCTTTAGGGTTTTAGGGTTAGGGTTATGAGTATTTTTGCCAAATTTGGGGAAAATCTGTTCAATACACCACCACAAATTTTTCACCAAATTTGGCAAAAATACTCATAACCCTAACTCTACAACCCTAACCCTAAAACCCTAAAGCTAAAACCAGTACAAACGCACGAACGATGTCATAAATAACAGTACTGCTGATAGTTGTTGTTGACAAACAACGGCACTAATTTTATTCAAGGGAAAAGATTCCATTACACCGCCACAACATGTTGTTGACAATCCACAGCAGTAATTGCTTTCACCTCAATAGACGTCAGCGAATGGTTGAAATTACCGAAATACGGCAACTTTTAACATGAAATAACTTTGAATGTAAAATTTTTTCTCTGTTCTATAAGACAAAATATACAAGTATACGAAGTTTGAAAGTGTTTCGGTAGAAAACACACAAAATTTACTAAAACCATTAAATGGTTAATTACTTTTTGAAGTCTGATGTTCATGCTGCTAATCATGGTCCGGGCCATATTTTACATTGCTTGGAGTTTCTACCTATTGCAATGGAGCACCATTGTCATACATAGTGATATGGATATTTCTGACTGAAAAAATGTAATGATATGGATAATCTTAATTGTATGGTTTTATTTTTGTCTGTTTTTCTTGTTTTGTTCAGCAAAATTGTTTTAGTTTTAGTTCAGCAAAATTGTTGAGGATGGTAAGGAAAAGGATGTAAATGTTTACAATTTACAACCTGACTAATACCAATGCTGTGAGCTACCAACTATTAGGAGTAATGTACAGTCACAATAATGTCTAAAATAAGATTTTCCTGAACATAACTAAAACAACAATTTTAAAACTTTTATGCACTATATGAAAATGTACAAGCAATGCATAACAAATATTATTATATTGAAATGGACTATATTCTTATTAAACAGTTCGTGTTTCAATCTCGTTAATGATTGAGAGCACTGGTATTTACTGTTCACTTGTTAAAGTCAGTCCTGTTTATCAAACCCAAAGAACTCGTCCTCATCATCTGACATAAAAATGCCTCTGCATCAAAGTCATGAGTGTCCTTATGATAATATATATCCACTGCATTGTCTTGTTCATCAGCATGATGATCACACGTAGCAGGTTCAGATTGCCTCAAAACATCATCCTGCATACCATCAAGATGGTTTGAAATGCTGCACTTAAATGATTTCACAATGATCTTGGGGTCAAGTTTATTCCATGCCTCAAGATTCCATTGGCATATCTCGTCTAATTTGGGCTTTTTCAAACAGCTACCTTTAGTAAAAGAATATTTATCACCATGAATCCAGTTGTTCTACTTTTGGCACAAAGCACATTTCGTGGGTTTATTTACACCGACATCTAACGGCTGCAAAATCGAAGTCATTCCACTGGGAATGGTAGCAAGTTCACAGTTGTCACTTTTTAATACATCTTTCATATAGTCCAACTTACAAAATCTAAAACTATCCAAAACTAATAAACTATGTTCATGGGTATTGGGAGTCATCTCCACACAAGTGTTAGCCATTCTTTCATGTTGGATTTGACCATCCAGCCTTTTTTGGTGGACTCTAATGATTATGCCCTTTGGAAAGTTTAACTACGGTATTGTCTTTCTTTTGAAGATAACATATGGTGGCAATTTTGTTCCATCTCCCAAGCATGCTAGCATCACAATAAATCTATTCTTTTCATTTCCAGTCATTCTTATTTTAACTGATTTTTCATTAATGTGTCATACAGCAAATCAAATGTTAATGGGGTTTGGTCTGCATTTTCAATGCCTGACGGTTCAATATTATATTTTCTTCTAACTTTGATAATATAATTCTGAAAGTTTGTTAACTTTTCTTTGTAATCTTCAGGAAGTCTTTGTGCAATTGTTTTGCTAAGTCATACACTTAAGTCATAATCTGTATATATATAAAAGAGAGGATGCATGTGTGTGTGTGTGTGTACGTGAATGTAGTTTATGCATGTCCACAAATTAGCACGCATGTCACTCCAATTTTAGGAGATGTGTCATGACCGTATGTGCATTTTCGTCAAGTTTTTCTCTCAGAGGCACCCATGTATAGCTGTAAAAATCGATAAACTTTTACCAATTTTGAAGTTTGTTGACATGGCGAAGTCAAATCTGTGCGTACGCGCATGAAGTAGAGAGAGAGAGAGAAATTGTATGTTTGTGAGAGGGAGGGTGAAGGAGAGTTACATTTTGTTTGCTAGCGTCTGTGTGGTAAGCAGCAAGCAACAAACAAAAAGAACAAAATACCCTCTCTCTCTCTATCTCTCCCTCCTTTACATACACATGCCAGTTATCTCTCTTTCATTCTTTCTTTCTCACACACACACAGCAACATTACACACAAAACACATGTTGCCAAAAAGAAATAGACGCTATCTTTTTATAGTGAATATGCGAGACAGAAACTGTGGTGTGTATGTGAAGTTCTTTTGTTAATGTGAGAGAGCAGCATGTGTGCGTGTGTGTAATGTTGTTGTGTGTGTGAGACAGGGAGAGAGAGAGAAAAAGAAAGAAAGAAAGAAATAGAGATAAATGTGTGTAAGGGAGGGAGAGCGCGCTCTCTCTATCTCTTTCGTGTTCTTTCCCAACACTTTTTATGGAAACTGCCGAATTGATGTAAACAAACCCATGTGGTCTAATTTTCACGTTTCTAGGTATTGTACTGTAAATCGCCATTTCCAAAATATATTTATTTCAAATCATTTATCTGTATATATATATGTAAGGCAAGGTGTGTGTGTTTTGTTGATATACAGGCAACACACACACACACATACGAACATGTATGCGTACAAAAAATATGTATGCAATTGGTGTACATACGTACATACGTGTGTGTGTATGTGTGTGTGT
>NC_068987.1:40213479-40220208 GCF_001194135.2 Octopus bimaculoides
ATATATATATATATATATATACTTAAGACTTCGTTGTGATCTGAACAGAACCGCTTCTGACACAGAGAATCGGGAGCCCTTTTGGTCATTTTATTTTCCTTGCTGGAAGGGTTAGTGATGGCTGCGGTGTTTTCAAAGGGATGGCATGTGTAACCTGATCACCTCTGCCGATCAAACTCCCAACCCATGCGCTCCAGTTGCAACACTGATTCTGCCCAAATTTGACATCATGTTACTTAGTTTGGTTTGAAATAAAGAACTTGATTAGCTTAATAATCTCAACTTAATCCCGGGCAAAGCCGGGCTATACTGCTAGTGGTTCATAAAATGAAAGCACCAGTTTAACAAAGTTTTACAAGTCCACACTATCAGCACTATATTTGGTCTTAAATAACTGGCTAGCACATAATCTTATCTCAGTGGTGCTTACACCAAAACCCTCATCATGTTTGTCACATATCCAATGATAAAATTCAATCTCCAACTCAGGGAATTTTGCAGATTTACCCCTATTGGCACATTTATTACTAAGCACAGTTTTAAGTTTGCGCCAATTTCAAACATTGGCTTCATTAACATTAAAATGCCTTCTGGCAGCTCTATTGCCATGATCAAATGTATTTTCAATAATATTTAATTTCTTCTTTGGAGTAAATGATTCATAAGTTCTGCCCATACTGACAATAACGGTGTAGCTGAATGGATTGACAAAAGCATAAATGACAAACTATTCTCTCTCTCTCTCTTTTATTTATAGTTGTTGTTTAGACATAGCAGAGAACACTTAGCTATAAAGATCATGTTTTAACCATTTGCTCTGATTAGTTAGTTTTTAGGTGCAATTTGTCCCCTAAACAATTATGCCAAATTACCTGGTCAACCAATCAGATGCACTCAAATGGATCATGTGTTCTCTTAGTGGAAAAAACCTTCGCATATCTGTGGAGCCCAGTAATTTCCTTAAATAGATCAGTTTTTCTCCACACAAAAAGTCTAGTTTGCATTTGCCTCCAGGAAGCTATTCTCTCTCCAGGAAGCTATTCTCTCTCTCTCTCTTTTATTTATAGTTGTTGTTTAGACATAGCAGAGAACACTTAGCTATAAAGATCATGTTTTAACCATTTGCTCTGATTAGTTAGTTTTTAGGTGCAATTTGTCCCCTAAACAATTATGCCAAATTACCTGGTCAACCAATCAGATGCACTCAAATGGATCATGTGTTCTCTTAGTGGAAAAAACCTTCGCATATCTGTGGAGCCCAGTAATTTCCTTAAATAGATCAGTTTTTCTCCACACAAAAAGTCTAGTTTGCATTTGCCTCCAGGAAGCTACTGCTCATTTTCTCCATGCTACAACACAATGAAATTCATCACTGCTGATATTGCCACTACCAGCTCTTACTGCATCCAACATCGACAACATCATAATTCATCCTTGCGCATGTAAACTCACTAAGTGAATATGACTTTTAGCGTATCTACAGAAACTTTCATTTACCTTATATAATGTTTAATGTCATTTCACATTCATGTTGAATCATGCAGCAATTTTATGTTCCCTTCACAGAACAGTTGTAATGTATGTATTACCAGTTCTTTTGGTATAGTAGATTTTTGCTATTCTTGTTTATGTCTCCTTACAGACATGTATATTCTAACAAGTTGCTTCTTAAATTTTGCACCTTTCTTGTTCTATAAACACCGAGTTAAACTTGCAAAGCTGTTTATTTTCTCCTTTCAATTTTTTTTCACTTTAGCAGGTTACCAAACTATCAGTTTAGTCTCCCGGCTAAAACGGTAATGAGAAATTATTAAGTTTGCTTGACATTTTATAAGTGTGAAAGGGATTAAAATTTTGATACTCTGTATCAAAAGTTCCACATGAATAGGTGGAAAATCAGAGCTTGAGACAAGAAGACACTTTCAACCAATCAGAATTCTGCTTATATAATCAGTTTGATCGGTCACCTTCCTCTGTCAGTTGAGTGAAGTGTCATCCAAGCTGATGTTTATTGGTAATTAAACTTAATTTGCAACACCTGTGCATATTTATCAGCTTTGTTTTTGTTGATAATTCTTAACAACTTTTCCTGTTATCGCGATTTGAGAAGACATACAGAGGAGGTGAGACACGACACTTTGTAATTTAATAGCTTTCAATGTGATACCTGTTAAATAGAAATTATTTTTATTTAATGAAAATTTAATAAAATTTAATAAGTAAGTGAAATTATGCTAAGTACAACTAAATTGAAAGCATTTTCCCCCTGGCCATAATTCGCAATTCTGAAAACTTTTGGGTACAAATTTTACGCAAATAGAAGCTTTTCTTTTTAACAATTTTTATCTTGAAAATCACCTGCGTAAATTACACAGGTGCACAAATTACATGGGTTTTTATGGTACATCAGTTTATTACTCTATTTACTCTCTGTACTTTTTTGCCATATGTGGCCAGATTTATTTGTAAAAACTTTCATTACAAAATGCCAATTTTTCTGAAAGTTATGATGAAACAAAACTGACTCAAGTGAATTTTCCAAAACTCCTCTCTCTACGCATAAGAAACATTTTCAATGTAAATTCCATTATAATACACCATCTGAAGTATATCTGTAGAAATTTTCATATAAAAAATATCCATTTTTTTTTGAGTTATGATGAAACAAAGTCAAGGGGCATACTTGTGTAGGTATGTCTATACAGTTTATGTGTATATTTACATATATATATGCTTGTGTGTGTGTGCATCCACACAACAAACATACTGTATGTGTGTACAAAGAGAAAAAGAGACAAACCAAGAAATGTTAGAAAAACATGAATCATTAAAAAATTTCAACATAAGTGGATTTTGAATATATATTCATAATTTCCAAGCACTTACATGTTTTATAGTAAGAGTCTTCAAGTGAATAACATTGTCATAGTCTCAGTAATAAGAGGTTACTGTTGCAAACAGTGACTAAGGAACTAGGTAGTATTTTGGGTTACTCTTAAAACAAAATTTTAATACTGCTTGCATAGCTGGGCTGTGTGTGATTAAACCAACAACCCTATCAAGTCTGCTTGGTAAGGAGGGTAGTTTTTGTTGGACTCCCTGCAAGACAAGAAACAAAACCTGTTAAAGTGCAGATGAACTCTGAAGAGTCAATGGTCACTCAACAGCCGGAAGTAAGAGACCAGATGTAACTCTTGTGATGCATCCAATTTCTATTTTGGTAAATTCTTATATTGTTAAGAGAGTAGGATTGGCCCTGTGCAATTGGCCTTTTTTCACAGAGTATTGCTTGATTTTTAACATCTCTCTTATGTGGTGCAAATTATGGCTGGCTGGAGCTGAAAAAGGCAAAACGCTCAATAAAAAATTCCATGAGGAAATGAAGATATGAATCAGTATGGGTGGTAAACTCTCTAAACACCTATGAAAGTGTTCATTGTATCCACATCTGCATAAAAGAATGTAGATCCCTAACAGGATGGAAAAGCCAAAACTGTGATATTCATGCTTAAGAGATCAATCAAATGACCATGGCACTGCTCAAAATTGAGTTGCAGCCACTATATATATATACCTTAATAATATTGTATAAAATATTGGAATAATAATTAAATAGAAATGGCTAAATGAAGCTAAATGTTCTTAATAATAACGCTCATTTAACATTAGTTTAATCCTTTCATTACAAACCTGACCATAGACACCCAAAAATTTTCCCGGCTTATGTTACCAACCTGGACAAAAACAAGCCAAAATAACCTAGTCATATTTCAGCACAAATTTTGTTAGTACATTCATGAAAATACATGATTTCGATATGTACATAATTGAGTCAAACTGTCCAATATTATTTTACATATCTGAGTCCTATAAATTTTTGGAAATTTTTTCTTTCACTTCAGTTTTCTGAAACATTTCACTATGGATGAAAAATGGACACCAGTGTCATGTTGTCAAGCAGTGAATTTGAAGTATTTTCAAAAAAAAAAAGACAGAAAAATTGAAGGAAATACAAGACAAACATAAAAATCAGGTGTGACTATGAATTGGATATTTCTTTTTCTGAAAGTGAAAAAATTCTGACAACAGTTTCAATAACATCATCATCATCATCATCGTTTAAAGTCCGTTTTCCATGCTGGCATGGGCTGGACAGTTTGACTGAGGTCTGGAGAGCCAGTGGCTGCACCAGGCACCAATCTGATCTGGCAACGTTTCTACAGCTGGATGCCCTTCCTAATGCCAACCACTCCGAGAGTGTAGTGGGTTCTTTTTATGTGCCACCAACATGGGAGCTAGTCAGGCGGGCCTGGCATCAATCATGTTTGGATGGTGCTTTTTACATGCCACCAGCACAAGAGCCAATCAGGGGGTACTGGCATCAGCCACGATTGGTTGGTACTTTTTACGTGCCACCAGCACAGGAGCCAGTCAGGTGGACCTGGCATCGACCACGTTCGGATAGTGCTTTTTACATGCCACCGGCACAAGAAGCAGTCAGGGGGCACTGGCCACAGCTATGATATTGGTTTTACTTGACCCAAAAGGTCTTCTCGAGCATATCATATTGCCCGGTGCATCAAGGGTATTCTTAACAGGGTTGAACATGCGTGGCTGTGATCTCACTTTAGTTATTGCGTTTTCTCAATCATAGCATATCTCCAAAGGTCACAGTCTCCTGTCAAGGCCTCTGTGAGGCCCAACGTTCGAAGGTCTTGCTTCACCACCTCATCCAATGTCTTCCTGGGTCTACCTCTTCCACAGGTTCCTTTTGCAGTTAGGGAGTGGGGTAGTACCTGAATATACTAAGAGTTTCAAACTTTTTTCCTTAGTTATTTTTAGACTTAGTCTAAGGAAACAAAACTATTAGATTATGCTTTTCACCTTTCCCTTTGAAGTGATTACTGTAGAAAGAAATTATTGTACAGAACATAAGTCAGAAATCTGAGCATTTTGATTGATTGATTGGATTAATTGATTGATAGATTGAGTGAGTGAGTGAGTGAGCGAGCATGTGTGCGTGCGTGCATGCGTGTCTATATAAATTTTCTATATAATTTTTTTAAATGCTTGTTTACTATGGACTTCAGGTGACACATGTGCAATGATATACAGTAACCTCTCTTATGCTTTGAAAACATTGCATATACAAATATTTCTACAACTATTACACCTTATGTTTCAATCTCTTTTTTTACAGTTAATATTATTGTTTTTTTAATACTGATTTCAAATTTTGGGAGCAATTCTAGGGGAGGAGTCTGTCGATTACATCAACCTTAGTATTCAACTGGTACTTATTTTATCGACCCCAAAGGGGTGAAAGGCATAGCAGAATTTGAACTGAGAACATGATGGATGAAATGCTGCTAAGCACTTTGCCTGGTGTGCTAACAATTCTGCCAATCACTGCCTTATCACTGTTTTTTAATAGTAAAGGCACATTCTTTGCAATATTTCATCTTATTGCTGTCTGCTTTAAATTTTATATTTTCAATTGCTGCTATTAACCCTCAACCCATCTGAAAAATTTTTTGATTCAAACAACCAACCCAGCTGTAGCCAGCCAAGTGTACCCATTGTTATTTAAATGTGAATTTGAACACAAATCTCATTAGTACATTCGTGAAGACGCATGATTTCATTTTGTAAGTAGTTGAGTTATGGTATCCAACATTGTTTGAAGTGATATCTGAACTCAGTGAATTTTGGGAGACTTTTTTCCACATTTTTTTCTACGTTGGTTTTTTCAACTATAAAAATGGATAGGAGTTTCATGCTATCAAGCAGTGATTCCTATATATGGAGATATTGAGAAAAAGAATGAGTGAAGTACAAAAGCATGTGGTGTTTGAGAATGAATCAGATATTTCTGCATCCGAAACTGAAAGCAGCAACTCTGAAACTGAAAGTGGCAATAGCAACAGCAAGGATGATTTTGTACAAGAATGGAGTAAAAAGTTTAAAGATATTTTTATTAATAATTTTTCTCAGGACACAGGGTCTATTCATAATCTTTCTCAGGAAGGAAAACTGTCAGACTTTTTTCCTTATTTTTTTCTGGTAAGCTTGTTTGAAGCCATCACTGCGGAAACAAACCGTTACACAGAGCGGGATGTTTTATAAGTTTCCATTAGAGAAATACTGTGTGAATATTGTATATATGTATGAATAGATTGTATAAACATTTTTCAAATTTACTTCGTTTTTACTTTTTATTTGCTTGTAATTTTAACTTGCCTGTTAGGTGAACGACAAATTTTGATTTAATTTCTATTGTAAATCTTCATTAAATATGTTCTTGTGTATTCATGTATGTGTGTGAGTATATTTCATTTTGTTGATGTATTTAATTTTCTAGTTTTCTCCAAAAACAAATTCCAGCATTTCATTTTATTTTACCTTTACCTGTTCTTCTGTGCATTAAATTCAACTGATAATCTAGTGTTGTGCACAGTTCTTCTATATTAAAATTTTGTTGCATACTCAATTGAATATTAGCTGATGACTCATTTTCTATGGTGATGTTTAAACAAAATTTTAATATTTTAATATTTTGCTCAGTTTACCTGTACTTATCTGTAATTAGAGTTGCTTTGAAACAAAAGTTATGCAATAGAATTAAGAATCCTTTCTTCAATTGTGTTCCAAATATCACATTAATATGTTGATAAGTAAAAAAAAAGTTACAGTTGTTTAATGAAACTAGTTTAAATTCATGATTATTTT
>NC_068987.1:40220308-40222564 GCF_001194135.2 Octopus bimaculoides
TCCTTGAAGCATTACTTGAAGAAAATCCTGCATTATCAGTTGAAGAATTGTCAATAAAACTTATTTCAAACCATACAAATGTTCATCGTCATCTTCAACAACTTGGAAAGGTCCCTAAACTTGGAAAATGAGTGCCTCATGAATTGTCCGAAAGCAACCGCATTTCCCGAGTTGACATCTGCTCTTCTCTCCATTCTCGCGAACTCATTTCACCCTTTTTGGATAGACTTGTGACTGGTGACGAAAAATGGATCTCCTATCGAAATGTTAACCGTTGTAAACAGTGACTTGGTAAAAGGGAAAAAGCTCAACCACAACCGACAAGGGAACTTCCTGGGGAAAAAGGTTTTTCTCTATATCTGGTGGGATTGCAAAGGAGTAATTCCCTTCGAATTGTTACCACCTTGAGCAACAATCAATGCTCAAGTCTACTGTCAGCAATTAGAGCGTTTGAACCAAGTTTTGAAGAAAAAAATTCCCTCTTAAGTGAATCGAAAAGGAGTGATGTTTCATCAGGACAATGCACGACCCCACACTGCAAAGATCGAAGAGCTTGGTTGGAAAAAAATTCTTCTTCCACCTTTTTCTCCCAACCTTGATCCTTCAGACTACCGTTTATTTCGTAGTTTAGAGAATCATTTGGGGGACATAACTTTCGCAAGCCAGGAGGAGGTCGAAACTGACATTTCATAGTTCTTCGCTTTGAAACCAAAAGAGTTTCACATTGATAGGATTAGAAAGCTTGTAAATAGATGGAAGGAAGTCATAGATAATCAGGGAAAGTACATTGATGATTAAATTTCAATTAAATATAACATTTGATCACTTGTTTTCTTTATTCAAAATCCGGATAGAACTTATGGGATGACCTGATATATACGTATGTGTATGTATGTATGTTTATATATATATGTGTATATACGTATGTATATACGTATATGCATGTATGTGTATATACTTATGTATATAAGTATATATGTATGTTTGTACGTATGCAGGTATGTGTATATATGTATATGTGTGTATATACGTATGTATATGCGTATGTGTATATACGTATGTACATATGTGTATATACTTATGTACATATGTATATATATATATATATATATATATACGTATGTATACATGTATGTGTATAGAGGCATGTTTATATGTATGTGCATATACGTATGCATTTATGTATGTGTATATACATATGTATGTTTTTAGGTATGTATGCATGAATGTCTATATATGTATGTACGTATAAATGTGTATATACACTGAAGACGCGTGGATTAGTGGTTGGAATAGTCTGTTACAGTCTGTCAGATATAGGCCATGAGGAATACCACAAGGTATTGAAAATACGTATTCGCCTTTATATATTTAATTCTTTATATTGAACACTCAATATTTCATATATTCAATAAGACATATTCCATATATTCAATAAGACATTCAATACTTCATTTCATTGTACCATCCATTTTTATATTATATATTATATATTCCATATTCTATATCCCACATTAATTTTACAAGAATATAAACAAAACATAAAGAACAGACAGAGTTGGAACTCTTTTAAATAAAATATATGTATGTATGTATATATATGTGCATGTGCGCATGTGTTTATATGTACCTATATGTTTGTGTATATGTGTATGTATGGGTATGTGTATGTATGTATGCGTATCTATGTGCATATGTATGTCTATATGCATATATACATGTATGTGTGCATATGTGTATATGTATGTCGGTATGTCTATGTATGTGTGTGTGAGTATATGTTTATGTTTGTGTGTATGTATATATGTATACTTGTATGTGCTTATGTAGGTATATGTGTGTGTGTGTCCGTCTGTGTATATGTTTGTGCGTGCAGTGAGTTATTTCCTCTAATATTAGTGGTCAACAAAATTAAATGCATTATACTCATTGTGAAGGCGCATGGCTCAGTGGTTAGAGCGTCGAGCTTACGATCGTGAGGTTGTGAGTTTGAATCCCGGACCGGGCTGCGTGTTGTGTTCTTGAGCAAGACACTTTATTTTACGTTGCTCCAGTTCACTCAGCTGTAGAAATGAGTTGCGACGTCACAGGTGCCAAGCTGTATCGGCCTTTGCCTTTCCCTTGGATAACACTGGTGGCGTGGAGAGGGGAGGCTAGTATGCATGGGTGACTGCTGGTCTTCCATAAACAACTTTGCCCGGACTTGTGCCTCGGAGGATAACTATCTGGGTGCAATCCCATGGTTAGCCATGTTCG
>NC_068987.1:40222594-40224170 GCF_001194135.2 Octopus bimaculoides
GTATGCCGTACTTATCAGTTTTTCAGTAGATAGATGCACATATTTACATATTTGCATATATGAAATCGTTAATGTAATAAATAAGGACATATTATATTTAGAAAGTAAATGAGTTTATTGAGTTAAAAATAATCACTGTCATTCTACAAAGAGTGAATACACAAAAATGGGTCAGACAAAACAAAGAACAACAGAGTTAGAAATATTGTGCTTTGGATTTCCTGCTGTGTTTCTGATCTGGTTGATCTCAGTAAAGTGTCCAGCAGTAGTCAGCCAGCATACTGTCATTCCAGATGTCTTGGTGCCGTTTCTCCTGGTGAAATGTTTTACCATGTTCATCAGACACTGCTCCAAGGTTGTCTGCAGAGAAATCCAGCTGGGATTCAAAGAAGTGAACTTTCAGTGACATACGACAACCCATTGATGAGTAACGTTTCAGAAGATTCTTGATACTATCCTTGTAGTCTAAAGATATGCTTCCATGATGTAAATGAAATAATGCATACATATCATTAATTGGAATTTCTATATAATGAATGAGCTAAAACCAAAAATCTTTCTCATTTTGAAAACTGTACGTGATGTCAAAAAACTAATTGTATATTTGAAATCAGCATTAAAAACTACACCTCAAGATTCCTCTCCTGGATCTCTTTCATCAGTATATGTGTTTTATGTAGTTTTCTTTTAGGGCAGCTGAGATATCTTCACCCAGGAAGTTATCTACCTCTTTCTCTGTATATTCCTTTCTCCCAAATTACTTGCACTTCATATTCGAGGCTCTGATGAAGCTATAGGATGTTATCTGGGTAACATCCTATATATGTATATTTATGTGTACATGTGTGTGTATATATGTATGAATGTATATATATGTATTTATATATGCACTCAAATAAAAGTTCATTGCATACTATAGCAGAAACAGCTGTAAGCTAATGAAGTTCATAACATAACCATTGTTTTCCCTGTGTCATCTCTTTTTCTTATTACCGCGCTATACTCATCTTACACTTTGTTCTGAAATATACATATTTTGAGTTCTACACCAGGTTATTACTCTCACAATGCGTAAGCGCAATATACAATGCAGAGAATATAGGGCCGAGAGCAATAGAGAGGTGGACATACAAAAGTGAATAAATGTAAAGTAAGACGATGGACGAATGACAAAGACAAAATAAATTAGAAACGAACAAAATAAGGCCTCAGGGTCAAAAAGACACAAATGGTAGATAACACTTAGAGGGCCAACTTAAAGGAGAGAAATAGCAAGACGTGCCAGTGGGACACAGAGAATTTAGGACCGGTCAGCTATGCAACTGGTGTAAAAGAGGGAGAGAGAAATGCTGGCCATGGGTCACGTGTTAGCAGCAGATACAGAAGGAAGAGAACAAGAGAGAGAGAGAGAGAGAGAGAGAGAGAGAGAGAGAGCGACAGAGAGAAAATAAGGGAAGGGAAAAAGGAGAAAGAAGAAAGGCTAGAAATATATGTACATATATATTATAAGGATATATATATATATATATATATATATATAGTGAGAATTCCCCCCCCCCAAAAAAAGTCAAAGACG
>NC_068987.1:40224855-40225677 GCF_001194135.2 Octopus bimaculoides
AGGGATGGGGTGGGGTGGGATGTATAGGGATGGTGGGGTAACGTGGGAGGGGTGACGATGAAAGGAGAGGGTAGAAGGGAGAGGGTGGGTAGGAGTAAAGAGAGGAAGTAGGTGCCAGAGCAAGAGAGGAGAGGTGGGTGGAAGTAGGTGTGAGGGGAAGAGAGGAGAGAGGAAGAGGGTTAGATGAAGAGCGGAGGAGAGTTGAGCCAATGTGGTGCAAAGGAGTGAAGAGAGAAGATTAATCCCTGCTCATGGCGAAGACGGGAGTTCTGATGGCCCCTGTGCAAGGACAATCCGAACATAGACACGTGTTGTAAAGAGTGACCGGTAGAGCAGAAATGGCGTCAGACCGGGGTGTTGTTGCTGAGTCTGATGTCTTGGAGGTGTTCAGCCAAGTGGCGTCCTGTTTGACTGATGTATAGCGATGGACAGAGAGAGCAGAAAAGCAAAAGACGTTTTACCCGCGGCTAGAATTAATAAAGAAACCAAAGAAAGTGCACTCCCGGCGATGGAGGCCGAAGCAAAGAATACACCCACCAAAGAGGGTGAACCCCCGGCCAAGGAAACATTTACCAGGAGTTCATCCCATCAAGAGGTGGCACATCAAGAGTGACCGCCTCGTACGAGTACATCACAGATAGCGAGGAGGAAAAACTAGAACCTACAGATGGTTATAAAGTTTGCTCCAGGAAAAAAACCCCAAAAAACCGACTCCTCGAATAAGGAGCAGGCCAAGGTCCCCAAGCCTGGAAAAATAGAAAAGAAAAAAAGAAAATGTCATTTTTGGACATACCTATAAAGCTACCCAAACCAAAGGACTTG
>NC_068987.1:40231404-40232457 GCF_001194135.2 Octopus bimaculoides
GTGGGCATCTACGCACCTAGTAATGCAGGCAAACGGGTTGGCTTCTTTCATCGCCTGGAGAATTTCCTGGTAACATCAAAGACAGTAGTGGTACTAGGTGACTTCAACGCTATACTGGATGCACGCCTGGATAGCGTGGGCTCAACAGATAGAAAAGGAAACTCTTGCCTCATCGATCTGCTGAAGCATTTCAGGCTGGCAGATCGATACAGACTTGACCTCCCGAACACTCCAGTGTGGACCTGGACAAGAAGTGACGGAATGGTCAGGTCTTACATAGACAGGATAGTGGTAAGCACTAGAGATAGACACAGTTTTAGTTGACCACAATTTACATACGTACGCTACACAGATCACAGGTTAGTGACATGTAGGGTGATTATAGATAAGATACATAGACAGGGATCTGGCTACTGGAAACTGAACAAGACTTTATTGGATTGCGAGGCTTACCGTAGCCAGATTAAGGAGTTAGTGAAGAGGGCACTTACCGGCGCTGTTATCAACAACCGGTGGTGGAGTGCCCTCAAAAGAGCCCTTCGATTCGAGTCAATTAGATTTAGCAAACAGTTAAGTCTAGAACAGACTAGAATAGAAAGGGATTTAGTTAAGGCATTAGACGAGGCATTGAAAACGGTGTTGGCGGTGAGATCGTCACTGGACCGACACCCCAATGCCAAACACGAAGGATACAGAGTCCGAGCTAGGACACGTGCAATGAACCGTGAAGGTATCAATGTTGCTAGATGGGCTCGCTCGGAAGAAACCCGTCGTGGCATTGATGCTACGATCGGGTCTTTGACTGATGAATCCGGACAGGAGATCCAAGGACAAGAGATGTGCAAGGCCTTTCACAAGCACTTTGCCACGTTGTTTGGGAGGGACGGGACTTTGGCCCATGGGGATGCCTTACGGCATTTTCTGGGCAGCGGCTCGCGTCTTTTGACTCGTGACACTGAGCACTGCGAGGGACCAATCACAGCCAAGGAGATCAAAGAGGTGCTGTCCGAGAGCCCCGGGGTCAAGTCGCCGGGTCTGGATGGTCTGCCCTAC
>NC_068987.1:40232599-40241255 GCF_001194135.2 Octopus bimaculoides
GCCCATAACTCTGTTAGACACAGAGTTAAAGATTTTGGCAGTTTCCGTAAAAAGTGTTGGGCTAGGGAAGCGGGAAAGGACGCGAAAGAGACAGAGAGAGTACGATTTCTTTTGAAGTTGGCATGCTAACAGTGTCCGTGTGGTAAGCAGCAAGCAACAAGCAATCTCCCTCCCTTACACACACATGCCAGTTATCTCTCACCTTCTCTCTCTGGCATGTGTGTGTAAGGGAGGGAGATTGCTTGTTGTTTGCTGCTTACCACACAACCACTGTTAGCATGCCAACTTCAAAAGAAATCATGCTCTCTCTATATGTTTCGCATCCTCTTCCCACTTCCCTAACCCAACACTTTTTATGGAAACTGCCGAATTGATGTAAATAAAGAGATGACAAAAAAAGGACTAGTATCTCTTTATTCATCTTTACCGGTTGTGTCTCTCTCTTTTCCTTGTTGGCACTTCCTCACATTCACATGTGAGTTCACTTATATTATTATATTTGTGTTGACCGTGCGACGCGTTAAAAGGAGCCGTTCCATTTGTCACCATTCTCCTTGGTTCGTACGGTCTTTCTACAGGGTCGATGTTGTAGATGTTCTTAGTTTTATCCAAGTGTGTTAGTTTCTATTTTTTGTATCAAGATCACGAATCAGGTTCTTAAGCTTTCTCTGGTACGGGCTGTATCTGAGGGGGTAGTTCTTAAATTTAATGTTCTTAATGATATTTCATGGTTCTTGTTCAAAATTATCTAGGTCCTTGTTCGTTGGTGATGTTTTTTTTAGATTTAAAGATGTGCTTGGTAAATTCATTCATTTCTGTGTTACTGGTATTTGAAGTGTTTGTAGTGTTATAAGTGTTTAAATCCAACTGTGATAGTTTCCTTTCGTGGTGGTATACTTTCCATTGTAGCCTATGACTGAATTCATTAATTCTAAAAATGATTTACTGAGACAGAACAATAGTAAGCATTTGGATATAAATACATAGGTATACATCCAGTAGTATAAAAAGTTATCTATTTAACTAAATGTAATAAAATTCTTGATTATTTTGAACATTTACTGAATTAGAGAGTCATTAGAAATTTGGTGGTGAAAGAGTTTTAAGACACATGATTATGGCAGCAACATACAAAAGTTTATGGATGCAGAACAAATCAGTCCATGTGTCTGTGTAGACACAAAAGCAGGAGTAGGTGTGCACACACACACACACACACACGTGCACGCACACAAACAATTTTGTCATTTGAGATGTTTTTTAACATTCCTGTTATTTCATATTTGCATCAAACTGTTGTATTTGAAAGTTTCAAAAACTGTTTATTACATTTCATAGAAAATCAACACCTCTAATGAATTAAATTCACATGATTAAAAAGAAGTTAGAAAATTAGATGTTCACATAGCTTTAATGAAAAAAATATATTAGGTATCATATACAAAAATATGTTACAATCTTAGTATAACAAAAAATCTCTTATTAGATTTGTAGAAAAGTAAATCAAAAGTAGCAAATAAAACAAGCATTGATTTGCTATAAAGAATTCATGGCAGACACAAAATATCAATTCTTTCTAGTTTTGGCAAAAGGCCAGCAATTTTAGGGGAAAAGTGTTAGTTGATTACACTAACCCTAGTACTAAACTAATACTTATTTTGTTGACTCTAAAAAAATGAAAGGCAACGTCAAAGATGAAGAGCTAGAAAAAATGTCCAGTAAGGTAAAAATTTAGCCAGCTGACCACCATAATAATAGTTTCTGATTTCGGCACAAGGCTAACAATGTTGAAGAGAGAGGGTTAATCAAAATCACTGACCCCAGTACTTGACTGGTACACATTTTACTGATCCTGAATTTATACTATAATGAAGAAAACTGCTTATTAATTAGTTAAGAGTATGTTAACTTTTACTAAAAGAAAACAATCCATAAAGTTTACACTCTCTAGTAAATCTTTAAAAATTCCTATTGGTGTTATAAGTATGCTAACCTGACAGAATTGTTAGCATACTGGACAAAATGCTTAGCAGCATTTTATCCCATCTTTACACTCTGAGTTAAAATTCCAACAAGGTCAACTTTGCCTTTTATCCTTTCAGGATCGATAAAATAAATACCAAATGGGTACTGGGATTGATGTAATTGACTTACCATAGCCACTACCACAGTATATATACATGGGAGTGTGGGTGAGTGTACACAGAAGCAGGAATAGGTGCACAGACACACACACACACACACTATAATGCACACATACAAACATACAAATGCAAATGTATTCATAGCACTGCACATCCACACATGTACACAGACACACACACACATGCAGACATACTGATGAAGATACTCATATGACTATATTACATATGCATACCCATGCATAAAAATGCACACATGTAAGGAAACACTGCCATACATATACAAACATACACTCACTCACAGAACTGACTTAACCACACACACACACAAGCTCACTTACACGTGCACAAGCCCAACTCCCTTCAATTCCCTCCCCCTCCTTTAATAGGGAACTCAATGAACCCATAAATCTTTATGAGATGACAAACAAGTAGATTTGAAATAAAACTGACCTGGTATAGAGAGGCCAGGTCACTAATGGCCAATGCATACATGATCTTAAGTCTGCTCAATGAAGGTTAATTTGGGATTAAAAAGTAACAATATAGCGACATGAGACTGGCCACTCAGTTGGCTATACATCAGTCAACAAATCAGTCATTTGAACCTTATCACAAATACAGTTTAATTTTATGTCATATCCTCCAGAATCACTGACACACACCCAAACTATAGCACACCCTCCAAAAACTACTATGACACTACAAATTATAAATTTGTGCTGATTTGATTGTGTTAGGATTCCTTTTCAAAGAGAAAGTTAATTATATTTGCAAAAATAGCCATATATTTGTAGGATAGGTGGATGAGTTGCAGTATGTAATTACTGTTTATTTTATTAACTACTAGGATTTGAACTTAGTCTGATGCCTTAACATTTCTATCTATCTTCACTTCCTTTGCATTAGTTAATAATGATTCCTCACATTAACCTGCTGAAATCATTTCTGGTTCCATAATATAAACTCCCTGTTTTAAAATTGTCTTGATTAAAACCTTCCATTTCATACTACTTTATGTTCCAAACACCAGCTTAACAATGGCAAAGTTATTTTGATAAATTCTCTATTATTTTCAAAACAAATTGAAACAAAGACTGTGTATTTCAATAGAAATATGGTAATGAAATGGTTAACTGAAGGCCATAATTTGCAGTGGGTGATTGAAGCGATAACATCAGTACCTCTTCAGTAATTATATTTTATTGATCTATAGACTAAATCTATCAAAGAAATACTGGGAATATAAAGACTCATTGCTAAATATTGCAATGCACTTTGGGTGGTTTGGACAACAATCTATCTCAGCTTTGCCATTTGTTGTCATCTCTTATTTTGATACAAAGAAACAAAACTATCAGTCTGTTCTTTGTGTACAACATTGTGATTTCTAACATATATTTGGGGTGAGGTGACAGTGTAAGCTAGGGTATGTTCATATCAGTACTTGATTGGTTCCACCACCACTTCTCAGAGTAAGGAAAAACAAAGACAGCACAGAGGAGATTTGAACTCAAAATATTAAGTGATCCAATATTAAGGTATTTCTCTGACACTCAAATAATAGCACCAGATTTTACCTCATAATCTGATAGCAGGTAGTACAATACCTAATCCGCTTGGGGATTACTTTCTACAGCATCTTGCAATTTGCTGTCTCTTGTAATCAACATAGTAACTCAGTTTTCTTATTGGAGATGCCACATGATTTATTGTTTGCTGGATATCTGTATATGCATATATATATATGGTGTGTATTTTTTACGTATATAGAAGATAGATTTGTGTGTGTATATATATATATATATATATATATATATATATATATATATATATATATATATATCATCCCATAAATAATGTGATTTTTTATACTTCTTTTCTAAGCAAAGTTCTTTTTTAATCTAAAAGATACTCTCCTTCATTTTCTACAATGCTCTTCCATCTATCTGGTAGACTTGCAAGGCCCCGCTTCCAAAATTCACTTATCTGTGATGAAAAATACTCCTCCAGTACTGTTCTGACATCATCTACAAAATTCATATTTTTTCCCTTCAAATGATTTTGAAGACTGTGGAATAAATGATAATCAGATGGGGTAATGTCTGGCGAATATGGCAGGTGGGGCATCATTTCCCATTCAAACTGCTCCAGCCTTTGAAATGTCATCTTCACTGTATGGTCATTTTTCTTCTAGCACTGACTTAAGCCTCTCAAGCTGCTTGCAGATCTCCTTTGTTATCATTTGGTTTGGGTTTAAAAGTTCAAAGTGGACTAAACCTTTCATATTCCATCAAACAGATAACAACACCATATGTGGTTCAAGGTCTTCTTTAGCCTGGGGTGCCAGTGTTTATCCTTTCCCTACCCACTATCGTCAGTGCTTGATGTTTTTATAAAGAACCCATTTCTCGTCACTATTTGGTTCAAAAAAGGTTTATTCATGAGACGTGACAGCAAAGAAGAGTACACATTCACTCTCTGTGCATGATTAGACTTGTGAGGAACCCTTTGACCCAATTTGCTGACTTTTCTGATGAGATGCAGGTGTCAATGAATGATTGAATGACCAAATCCAAGCTTCTCTACTAGTTCCTCAACAGTTACAATGGGATTTTGTTTCACCAGGGTTTGCAGGACATTCTCGTCAAGCTCTACAGATTGTCCAAGATGAGGCTTGTCTTCTAGGCTGTAGTTTCCGGCTTGGAATTTCTGGAACTGTGGAATGACATCAGTGGCTGGGGAGCTGACCAGAACTTGAGAGCTGACCAGAAGAGGAAGGGCACATGCACAGGCGGGGGATGATTGCACCCTTTTCGATCGGGGAAGCTGCGAGTGTTGGACGTGTGATTGCTTCGACAAGGTGAGGGATAGCAGCTGCTATTTTTAGAGTTTCAGACTGCTATTTTTAGTGTTCGTAAGTGGGTTCCATGATGATGTAGGGATTCAACTGCAGCAATTGCCCAGGGGCAAAAAGATGGCACTGAGCGAACTTGTGGCTCAAGCTCATGTGTTGACATGAAACACTGGATGGAAGGCGATAGCGATGGAGGTAACGGAGGCACATAAAGATAGACGATGGCCGGAGAAAGATGTGAAGAAGCCTACCATGCAATGACAGTAGCTATTCTCAGGCTGGTGTTTTAAATGTCAGGGGTCACACATGGCGAGGGAATGTATGCAACCGGGGCCCGTCTGCTATTGATGCAGGCAGACAAGGCACATCGCCCATGATTGTGACCAGGGAAATGACCATGGGGAAGTTGCTGCCTCTCAAACTTTCCCCGCAAACGAGTAGAGGCGCTTTTGGAGACGCTGCCCATAATTGATGTTGAGGCCGAGGGAAAGACATTCAAGCCCCTCATGGGTACGGGTTGCACGACCACCCTTGTGACTCCAAGGATGATGAAGAAATGGAATCGCAGTCGACGGCAGCAAAATCCAATGCAAGAGCAGCAGCAATGTAGAGATAGCGGTGTGAGGCACGACACTAAGGCTGCAAGTAATTGTGATCGAACACGTGATAGATGGGGTTGATGTGGTGATGGGGATGGATGCCATCAACCGCCTCGGTGGTGTCAGTATTGCAGGAGATGAGGTCACGTTCAGAAGCGTGGGGGCGTTGTGCGCTGTGAGTCAGGATTGCCAGAGAGAGCAGAGGACAAGAATTTTCAGGTGGTGTTTGATGGTCAGCGGTGGACGATAGAGTGGCAATGGAAAAACGAGCCCCCGATGCTGAAGAATAGGGTGAGCTGCTACCAGCATACCCTGAAAGGTCAAGCCAAGGTTGAGTTCGAAGACGAGGTAGAGAGATGGATCAAGTGCTTAAGTCCATCCTAGGGAATGAGGACAAGATAAGAAAGGCCACCAGTTCCTACATAGATGATATTTTGGTGGACAAGACTGTAGTGCCAGCCAATGAGGTAGTACCAGCTAAGTTCGGGCAGATTGCAAAGCCACCAGAGTCGATGGCGGGGGGGAGCTGCGCTGGGGCTGAAGCTACGAAGAGATAGATCGGGTGAGTTGGTGTTCCGGAGAGGAAATGAAATCCCAGAGCTGAGTTCCAGCGTCAGCAGGAGAGAGCTGTTCTCGGTGTGTAGGAAGTTGGTTGGTCACTACCCGATCGCTGGATGGCTGCGCACAGCATGCAGTTACACAAAGAGACAAGCGGAGGGGAAGAGCTGGGGCGACAATGTGGGAGAAGGGATGGTGGCAATGATGCAGGAAATCCTAGAGAGGACAGGAGCAGAAGACCCGGTCAGGGGGAACTGGTATGTGCCCAAGATGGAATGCAGGACCATTTGGTATGATGGTAGGGGTTGCATTGGAGATCGAAGTGGGTGAACTTGGCCCTGAAAAGAGGGCTGCGCTCAATCGAAATCCAGACAGATTCGGCCACTGTGCTGGTTGGGTAGGATCAGTGATCACCGGTGAGAGGAAAGTTCAGACAAAAGGTGCCATGGAGATGTTGGTGAAGCGCCGCTTAGGAGTTCTAAGAGAGCTGATTGCTGAGTTCAGACTGAAGCTGAATGTAGTTTTTGTGCCTTCAGAGAGAAACAGGGCAGACGCACTGACCAGGGTGAAAAGAGCATGGTTGGAGGAGCTGGAGGAGGCAAAGAAAGAGATAGCTGTGGCATGTCAGTTGGATGACTCTGAACTGAAGAGACTACATGCTATGCATCACTTGGGGATGGATAGGACCCTGTATCTCGCAAAGATGATTGATGCTGATGTCACTAGGAGAAGCATCGGGAAAGTGGTTGGGAGCTGTGACAGGTGCCAGTCCATTGACTCTATTCCATGTGGGCATGAGCAAGGAAACCTTTCAGTGGAGCACAACTGGAAGAGACTAGCTGTGGATGTGATGCACTACCATCAGGGAATGTATCTCTCCATAGTCGACTGCGGGCCAGGCCGGATAGCCATTTGGAGGGAGTTGAGGATGGGCATTACTGACGAGATTGTGCAGATTTTGAACGGGAATTTTTTAGAGAGGGGTCCTGTGGAAGAACTGCTAATGGACAATGGGGCGGCATTTTGTTCGGAAGCGTTGAGGGATATGCTTAACTGGTGGAAAGTGTGTCGCTTCTTCAGAGCAGCGTATAGGCCAAGTGGTAACGGAATCATAGAGAGGCACCATCGAACAATCAAGGCCATAGTGGAATGAGAGCACATTTCGCCACTGGAGTTAGTTTTCTGATATAACATGTCTCCCCGATCTAGACAAGCTGAAGAATCTGTGTCACACAGAGCAGTATTCAAGTACGAATGAAGGCATCCCAATAAAGCACTGGAGTGTTACGAGGAAGAGAAGGAACCCACCTGTGTGAAAATAGGGGAGGAAGTCTGGGTTAAGCCACCAAAGGTGCGCTGTACATCTCAGTGGAGCCGAGGAATGGTGATGACGGTCAATTCCAGAAACAACGTCTCCATGGATAGAATGTCGCAACACATTTTGGACCTTTGCACGATTGTAGAGAGGAGAATGAGGTGCCTAGCTTGAGGAGATCTTGACATGCAAGGCACCCACCCAGTGGAGTATGGGGGATGTGATCTTTAAGATCAGGGTGGCATGTGAGATGATGTCAGCGGCTGGGGAGCTGACTGGAATTTGGAAGCTGACCGGAAGAGGAAAAGCGCGCAAGTGACACTCGCACAAGTGTGGAGCAATTGCGCCCTTTTCGATCGGGTAAGCCACGAGTGCTGGACATGTGAGCGCTTCGACAAGGTGATAAATAGCAGCTGCTATTTTTAGCGTTTCAGGACGGGCTATGTGGAATGGTATGTTACCACCGGAGATGTATGCGTCAACGAAGAGAAGGTAAGTGTCTTACATCTAATCTCCCGCATTCACCACAGGAACCACCATTGACACTGGCTTATGCTTATAGTCCGATGCATTAATATCCCTCGCATTTTCCGTTGTGTTGTTGCTTTTATTGAACTCATAACGCAAAATATGCTGAATATGCTTCTTTGTCACATCCATTGTAGATTTGAAAAAATAACTGTTAAAATCAAACTGCATTCTTCAAAACTTGCACTAAAAATAAGTACTTTTAGTTCAGGCAATTGAAAAAACCGCATCATTTATGGGATGACCAAATATATATATATATATATCTATATTTATATTTTATATATCATCGTTTAACGTCCGCTGTCCATGCTAGCATGGGTTGGACGATTTGATTGAGGACTGGCAAGCCAGAAAGCTGCACCAGGCTCCAATCTGATCTGGCAGAGTTTCTACAGCTGGATGCCCTTCCCAATGCCAACCACTCTGAGAGTGTAGTAGGTGCTTTTATGTGCCACCTGCACGGGAGCCAGTCCAGTGGCACTGACAATGACCTCACACGAATGAATTTTCTAACGTGCCACCACCACAAGTGCTAGAAGGTGACTCTGGTAACAATTACGCTCAAATGATGTTATTTACGGGCCACTAGCATGGAAGCCAGACAGCTGCTCTGGCAATGAACACGCTTTGACAGTGCTGCTAGTGCTCCACTAGC
>NC_068987.1:40241985-40242491 GCF_001194135.2 Octopus bimaculoides
GAAACATAGGCTGAATCCCCACAGGTATACTTTTAGAAATAGAAATAGGAGGAATACTACAGGATTAAGTGAGTATATATGGGAACTAAAGGATGGAAGAATTAACTATATTTTGCATTGGAAAATCTTAACAACAGCACCAGCGTATAGTACTAGAAATAGAAAATATATGTTATGTATTAATGAAATTTTGTTGATTGATTAGGTAATTGGTTGATTAGTTTACTATCTGATTGTTTAAGTATTTTATTATACAATTTCTAGCTGTGAATCAAAGAGTTATTCCCCTTCAACTAACCAAAATATTACACAAAAACTGGCACAACATAAACATCCCATCATTAGCCTGACTCTCCCACTCGAATAAAACGCTGAAATTTGCAGTGTGGGGTCGTGCATTGTCCTGATGAAACATCACTCCTTTTTGATTCACTAAAGCAGGTCTTTTTTACTTCAAAGCTTGGTTAAAATGCTCTAATTGCTGACAGTAGACTTGAGCATTGATT
>NC_068987.1:40242501-40247327 GCF_001194135.2 Octopus bimaculoides
TATATATATATATATATATATATATATATATATATATATATATATGTATGTATGTATATATGAGTGAGTGTGTGTGTGTTATATATGCATGTATATATAAATATATGTATATATGTGGGTATATTTATGTATGTATATATGTGTGTGTGTGTGTATCTATAGTGTATGTGTGTGTATCTCCACTGTCCTGTTTTTGTTCCCAACTTTGACCCTCCATAAATTCCAATTTTTATTTTGGGACTTATGGGAGCAATTGTCTTCAAAGACTCATATTGTCATTCAATGCTTGAAATGAGGAGTAGATAGACAGCCGACAAGGGTCGTTATTTATGTTACTTGTCCTGTTTTCCATTTGTTTCTCTCTTTGTTTGAGTATTGAACTCAATCTTTTCATATTTCATGCTGTTTACTGTTGGTGATGTCCTGTACCCATATATGCATGTGTGTATGTGTGTGTGTATATATATATATATATATATATATATATATATATATGCATATACAAAAATTTAGATTCAGGTACTTAAGTTGAGGCACCAGAATCTAGTACAGTATTATCCATACAGTTTCAAAATAAGGTGATTAAATTCAAAATAAGCAACAGGATATCCAAAGGTAATGCAGTATGATCGTTTCAAGCGACTCCATTTAATTGAGCAATGCAACCATTACATCAATTTAAATGCAGAGCAATCCTCAGCTGCATAAATACATAGAATTAAATTAAATTGAAACAGATGGACACATGTGTATAATTTTACCTAAAACCTCAAAGAAGGTAAGGAGATAGACAAAGAACATGCTGCCTTCACTTCAGCTTAGAAGCTACTAAGGTATCAGGAAGAAAGACTTGTTACTGTTTTTTGGGGTCAGTTTTAATTTATAGTCTTGTTTATCAAATCTTTGCATATCAAAATTTAAGGCCAAAGAACAAGGAGCAGTGTGTTAGGAAATGGGCTGAGGGAGTCGACAGAAATCATAGTGGGTATAGTCATAAAACTATCAAGATTAATTTGAAGCAATATGATGAGATTTGGTAAAGGAAATCTTAAATCAAGATGTTAGCTGACAATTGAAGGGGCAAGACTCTAATAAACCAATGATGATAATACAAGGGAAATTTTATCATGGGATACTATAGTTAAATATTTTAAACAATATTGCCATATTGTATAAAGTTAAAATTTAGGGTTATTCAGAAGATTATTAAGAAGAATTTAATAACAAAAGGATAAAATTTTTTTGAATACTTTTGAGTATATACCAAATTTTACCACAACAGAGGGAGGAAAATAAATTACATAGAAATAGTTTAATATTTATATATATTATGTACTTAAATACTAACTTATTAGATGGTATTTATGAAAATTGATCGTTGGCATTTACTGGTATTTAATAAAGGAGTACTCAGGCGAAAGAACATGCTAAGTATATATTAATTAAATTATAATCTAAGCAGTTTATTTTAAGTTGTGAAGATACCAGTATTGTTTTATATAAGCTAAATATGAATTTATAGGGGTACAAAAATTAGGTTTTTTTTATAAAGGCTATTAAAAAATAATAAAATGATCAGGTAGGGTAGAACACCATAGAAAAGGAATAAAATAGCTTAATCACTAAAAACTACGATAAAGTATATACACCTTAGTAACATCAATAGAGAAGATTTATAGAAAATGTATAATAATTTAAGTCTTTAAACTAAAAATTGTTTATTTACTTATTTAGCTTGTATCAATAAAGACTGATACCTGATATTAGCTAAAGGAATATTGATGTTATAGAACATGCTGACTATATACTAATTATAACTTAAGAGGTATATTACAGGTTTTAAAAGTTATTAGTGTTAATCCATACCTGATATTATAATTTCTTAGGGGTATTAAATTAGAAGGGCTACTTACAAAAAGGCCCTTATAAATACTAAGATCAGTAGGGTGGAACACTTTAAGAAAGGGATAAATAAAGTAATTACTAAAACCATTTTAAACAATATTGCCATATTGTATAAAATTAAAATTTAGGGTTATCAAGAAGAATATTATAACAAAGATAAAATTTCTTTGAATACTTTTGAGTATATACCAAATTTTACCACAACAGAGGAAAAGAAATTACATAGAAATAGTTTAATATTTATATATATTATGTACTTAAATACTAACTTATTAGATGGTATCTATGAAGATTGATCATTGGCATTTACTGGTATTTAATAAAGGAGTACTGAGGCGAAAGAACATGCTAAGTATATATTAATTAAATTATAATCTAAGCAGTTTATTTTATTTTAAGTTGTGACGATACCAGTATTGTTTTATATAAGTTAAGTATGAATTTATAAGGTTACAAAAATTAGGTTTATTTCATAAAGGCAATTATAAAGTATTAAAATGATCAGGTAGGGTAGCACACCATAGAAAAGGAATAAAATAGCTTAATCACTAAAAACCATGATGAAGTATATATACCTTAGTAACATGAATAGAGAAGACTTATAGAAAATGTATAATAATTTAAGTATTTAAACTAAAAATTGTTTATTTATTTATTTAGCTTGTATCTACAAAGACTGATACCTGGTGTTAACTAAAGGAAGATTGATGTTATAGGACATGTTAACTATATGCTAATTATAAACTGAGAGGTATATAATAGGTTTTAAAAGTATTTTGTGTGTTAATCCATATATGATATTGTAGTTTCTTAGGGGTACTTAATTAGAAGGGCTATTTACATAAAGGCTCTTATAAATACTGAAATCAGGAGGGTGGAACTCTTTAAGAACAGGATAAATAAAGTAATTACTAAAGCTATGATGAAATTTGATCAACTAGGCAGGAAAAATTCATATGGATTTTATACTAACTTTGTTTAGCACACCAACTAACTATACTACATAGCTTTTATTATATTGTAATATATGCAATGTGCTTTAATTTCAGACTGAAAATATTAAAAGTAAGTATCCATCAAAATCAGTTGAATCACAAGACCTATAAAGTGCTACTTTCGAAATTATTTAAAAGTTTGTAGATACATCAATTATGTATGCATGATACCCTATGGTTTAATCTATTATTAATCAAGTTGCCTTTATCTTTATGTTTAAAAATTTCATGTTTCCATAGAGCACAGCTCACACCCATATCTACTATTTCTATAAGGCTGTGCTTTTCTTATTATTTCCCATTTAAGGCTAAACCCAATTCTACTTTCCTTTAATTCCCAAATCTTACTGGATAATGATGCACAATTCGCCTTATGTTTAAGTTTAAAAGAGGACAAGTGGTTATATTGACGTTGTTTCATATTAATCGAACAACCAATATATATAAAATTACTAGGTGTAGTTATTATTGTACATTTATAAATTACATTCCAAGTAAGACATCGGCCTAATAATGGACAGCAGGATTTAACTCTATAATTGCAAATAGGAAAAATATTACTATTAATATTAGTATTATTAAGATTCATATTATTATTATTAATATTTTCACAATTAATATTTCTATTATCAAGTATGTTATGTTCACGTCTGTTATTTTCTACCTCCCCAGCAATCGCAGTATCATTTACATATATATATTTACATATATATATATGTGTGTGTGTGTGTGTGTGTGTGTGTGCATGCATGTATGTCTGTCCTTCTGTGTCAGCATCTTTTGTTTTCTGTTAGTATGTATAGTGTATATATATGCATGTGTGTGTGTATATGTATATATCATCATCATCATCATCGTTTAACGTCCGCTTTCCATGCTAGCATGGGTTGGACGATTTGACTGAGGACTGGTGAACCAGATGGCTACACCAGGCTCCAATCTGATTTGGCAGGGTTTCTACAGCTGGATGCCCTTCCCACACCTGCAGTAGGTAGTATCTAAAATATGAACAGGGGCTATAGATCTCCTTTCTGGCGTTTAAGAGCATCCCTGGAGCAAGTGAATCTTTAAAGATCCTTGCCTGCTCTGCTACGCAAAGCTTGTATTGCCGCTCCCATATATATAGAACCCCGGTTGGTTTATGAGCCTTCATTTAATTTCGTATGGAGTTCCTTCATCTTTAAAGTGCCACATGTGGCTGGCCAGGGATGTGACATAATGCCTTTCCAGAATTTTAAAAGAGGACCTATGGTTGTAGATGCACTGCTTTGAGGTAGTTCCAGCTGAATTAATGTATCTACAAACTTGCGTGCTGATTGTGTTCCCATCGCTGGTGTTTCTTCTGTTGTCCCAGGCCTGGTGTTGGTGTTGTAGCTGCTGTTATTGCTTGGTGTATGGACATTGTATATTGAGAAAGAGAAGGCAATCAGAAATTTGGATAATTCTTTATTAGCACTTTCATTCATTTAACAAACTCATCAAGACAAAATCAAAATTTTGATTTTATCTTGACAAGTTCAATAAACGAACAAAAGTACTAATAAAGAATTATCCAAAATTCTGACTGCCTCCTTTTTCTTAACCCTTTTGTTACCAACCTGGCTGAAACTGACTCTGAGTACAAATGTCTTGTTTTCATAAGTTTTGAATTAAAATCTTCCACTAAACCTTAGTCCCAATTTATGTTCCTAACACTAGCTGAATGATAACTAAGTTATTTTACTATATTCTTTGTTATATTTAAAGTAATTGAAAGAAACACAGAGCATCTCAAAATAAATACAGTAACAAAAGGTTTAATATACATGTATAAATACACACACACACACACACACACGCACATACATATATATATATATATATATATATATATCATCATCATCATCATCATCATCGTTTAACGTCCGCTTTCCATGCTAGCATGGG
>NC_068987.1:40251478-40253981 GCF_001194135.2 Octopus bimaculoides
AGAAACACAGCAGTGTTTAACGTGAGATTAAATGTTTAGATCGGTAACAGAAATGAGAGTTAAAAATCGTAATTTTTAAAGGGAGTTAGAGACAAATTTCAGTCAGGTTTGGGCTAAGGAGCAAAAACTTCAGCAAGTAGATGCGAAGACGATGGATCGCGTGAGATAGAGAAAAAATACATAAACAATCATGAATTCAAGACATAAATGTTAGCATTTACGATAATTTCAATTTACTAGTTTTAGCGAATATCATCAGAATGCGAAAAATAAATTGATACATCAGTAATGGTAAAATAGACAAAATTTGTTAGTCTTACATTTTATTATGTTCTTAAGTTGGTTATTCTGCTGAGGAGTGGATTTCATTGTAGTAGATTGGTTAGTTTATGGTTCTGTCGGGTAATTAAAGTGGGGTGTATATTAATTTGGTGTGGAATCCCAAGTTTGACTAACCACATTTTTTGCGCACGTGTGTATTAGATTGGGTTTAATCAGCGGTGAGTTTTAGTCACCGGTGGTGTAAGTGAAAGGGGATAACCTAAGGTGAAAAGGGAGCTAACTCAAACCAGATCATTTACACTAGGGAAAGTGGTTTATGGCTACAGTTTAGGAAGTTCATAGTGGCCCTATGTAGGTGTAAAGTAAATTATTATGGAATGTGGAGAGCGAGTGGGGTTGAGGGGTGACTGTTTATGTGTAAGTGTTTAAGGTAGTTCCCAGCTAATTAGACTTATATAGATGAATATGCTAGTGTGGGATTTGTAGAGGGTCCTACTATTTTACTGATACTTTGAAAAGACACAGAGGCCTACATGAAGACAAAAAATGTTGTTTTTGCAAGTATACACCAGTTTAATTTATAATCTATTTTTTTTTATCCTTAAGTTCCCAAATATATCTACTGAGCCCAGTTGAATTAGCCTTACTCCTATTTCTGAAGCTAGATTGGTGTGCACTATATCTAAGAATCATTTGGTTTTTAGTGGCACATAAATACGAGTTTATCTGGCCATCTGTGTGCACATCACATTGGTAAACTATGTTATTTGTCTTACATTTATTTGAGAAATGGCACTTTGTTCTATCCCTGCAGCCACATAAATTATTAGGTATATCTGTGTTTGTGTTATGTTGAGGGGCGGGGGGCTATCACTGTTCAGGTCTATATCTAAGTTAGTAGGAGGCGTAACATTAGTGGTGGGCTTAATCATATTATTTGGTTGCTTATTATTATTATTGTTCACAATTTTTCTAGTTTCATAGAATTTGTCTAGTTTTTTGTTATTTATTGAGGCTATGATTGTAGCTAAGTTATTGGTCGGACTGTAGCCTACTCTAATTTTATTCCTAAATAATTCTGCGTATTTATTATTAATGTTTAGGTGTTTATCTATGATTTTCATTAATGAGCGAACTATGTTTGATTTGAGGTGCGTGGTGTAGGGGATTATGAGCCAAATTTTATCACTATTTTGTTTATATTTTGTATTGTTTTTTCTAGTATAAAAGCTAGCCTCCTTGTTTGTGAGCCGTGTGAAGTTATGGTTATGGCTATCTTGCTTATTTCCATAGTTAGGTTTCACTTTCCTGTTACTTTTGTCTGTTCTATTGGTGTTGCTTACATAGGGTTTATGTGGACTTGATGGCATGGTTTTTTTGTTATTAACAGGGTTCATATAGGTTCTTTGGGCGCTTTAGCTTTATTCATACTGATGTGTAGGTTTATATTATTATTTTTGTAGCTAAAGTTATTTTGGGGCTTATTTGTGTACTTGGTGTTGTTAGTTGTGTTAATACTGCTAATCTTATTGATTATCACTTTATCGGTATTAGTGTTGTGGTTATTTTTGTTGTTATTGGTGGTTTGTGCATGGGCCTTGGCGTTGTTCATATTGGTGTTGTTTTTATTGGGGTTACCCATACTGTTCTTATTGTTGGAGTAGTTTGTGGTGATGTATGGTATGTGGTTGGTGTTAATGGTATTAGTGAGTGGGTTTCTGTTATTTGGGCTACTTGTATGGTGATTAGGGACAAGGTATTTAATTTTTTGTTTAAATCCTGCTTTCTGTAGTGCGGAATAATAAATTTCCTTATGCCTATTAAAGATATTTATGTTGGAAGAGGGGTGTGATATTCTATTGCTAATGCTATGTACTAGGCCTATCTTAATAAAGTTTGGGTGGTTACTAGAAGCGTTTATATATTTGAGATTCGTGTTGGGTTTTGTATAGGGTTCATGGAGTCCTGTGGCTAGGTTGCAGTTTGCATCTAAGTAGTTAATAGGGGTGTGTTCCTTTTCAATAGAAATAGATAGACCAAATCTTTTAAAGAATTTGTGTAGTTTTTTCTTGATAAGCTCAAATTTTGTCTTTATTACCATTACCGATGTATCAATTTATTTTTCACATTCTGACCAATGTATCAATTTATTTTTCACATTCTGACTGATGTATCAATTTATTTTTCACATTCTGAAGATATTTACTAAAACTACTAAATT
>NC_068987.1:40254171-40254803 GCF_001194135.2 Octopus bimaculoides
TATATATATATATATATATATATATATATATGCATGTATGTATGTATGTATGTATGTATAAAAGAAATAGAAAATAGACAATCAAAGCATATGGTATCACTGTATCACTTTAGAGCCTTTGATTTATAATTTATGGTTTAAAGATAGTGCAGTGTAGTTAAATAGGTAAAGTTCCTTACAATTTTTTCTAGAATAACTAAAGCACGTGGAGCATGTGTTCCTGAACAAGGATTTCCATGTAAGCTAAGTATTCTGTCAAAAGAGAGATATTATAGTGAGAACATACCTAAGAGTTAAGGGAACATATATATATAAAATTTATTAATGAGGGTAGAAATTGATATTAATCAATTAAAACAAGTGGTCTAGCATATTAAAAAAATCCGAAGATTAAAATTATATTACATACAAAAATAAGAGGAATGACCAGCAAAAGTGGACTCCTATATGCTAGAAATAGATGCCGAATCATCTAACCACGAAAAAAATATGTTCTCAGTAAAAATTTAGTGACACAACAGACTGCAAAAGGGCAAGACAAATGAAAAAATACTAAATATAAAAAATGATTAACCTACGTACCATGGTTTCACTGTAAATTTTAACAGGTGAAACCATGGTACGTAGGTTAA
>NC_068987.1:40255756-40258084 GCF_001194135.2 Octopus bimaculoides
GGAGAGAGAGAGAGGGAGGGAGGGAGAGAGAGAGGGAGGGAAAGAGAGAGAGAGAGGGGGGTACAGTACATCTGTGGGTCATAAGCTGGAGCATGTCTGTAAGTGACTTTATGACAATCAGTCAAGTGACCTTCGTCTGGACATGGTCTAGGATATATATCTGGTGCTGTTTGTACTAACAATGCCAGATATGGGAGCATAACTCCATCCTGGGTTTCACCTAAGTTTTGTAGAGGGTCAGAAATTATTAAGAGCTGAAGTATTTCTGTATTAAAGACATGCAGCTACCATGGTGTCATTATGAAGGTTCTAGTTAATTGTTGGTCATGTTTAAGTGGGATGAGATGCAATGATGTTTTCTTGATATGAGTAGTGCTTGCCATATGTGTTTGTGCATGTCTCTCTCTCTCTCTCTCTCTCATCATACATATGTATATACATATAAGAAGTGACAATTTTGAAGACTCTCTGAACAGAAAATTAATGTTAGTTTAATAGAAAAATAAAATAAATGAAGACATTCCAAACATGCAAGAAAAATAAAAACCAAGAGAGGTTTGTGTTGAATTAAGTTTGAGAAATTACTGGGTTAGTGCCATTTGTAAACAAACTGATTTTCTCTTCTTCAGAAGAACTTGGTGTTACAGTTGATGTCATTGTCTTCAGTTCTTCACAATTTTCTTCAATTTTATATTTCTTTTTGTCCTTTGATGATGATGGCTTCAGGAAATGGTCAATAATTAGACATCCTAAAATATGACTCAATACATTGTTGCCAGATCTGAGTCGGTCTCTGGGAGAAAAACAAATACAGAGATGTTAAAGCAATAACAAAGGTAATAATAATAGTAATGAATTGCTATTAGTAGTAATGGAATTGCTCCAAAAAAGTGCAATTGTTGATACCAAGCCACTTTAAGGGCCCTATCTCAAATAATATCGTCTATAAATATACTATAAAAACTAGTACTAATACCTTTACCTACATAGGCATGTCATCACATGACTTCAAAACGAGATTGAATAATCACCTCTCCTCCTTTAAATACCATTATAAGGCTACCAGTATATCTCTGGCCGAGAAAATGTGGGAATTAAGGGGCAATTATACTCAATTTGAGAGTGAGGCAGATATTGTTGGGAGGGCCCCACCATATTCTAATAATAGGCATGGCTGTAGATTATGTATGAGATATTAAAGCATCAGGCAGGCTACTGAATAGAAAAACTGAACTGGAGCTTAATTGCTTGCACCAGATTAGATATGTATTTGCAATACTTTAAACATGTTGCATAATTCTGCAAATCTCCATTTACATTTCCTTTAAGGTAATTCTATATTGGCAATCTTATACTGGATTTACTTTATTAACATAAGGTAGCGAGGTCGTTGCCAGTGCCGCTGGACTGGCTCCTGTGCAGGTAGCACATAAAATACACCATTTTGAGTGTGGCCATTGCCAGTACCACCTGACTGGCCTTCATGCTGGTGGCACATAAAAGCACCTACTACACTCTCGGAGTGGTTGGCATTAGGAAGGGCATCCAGCTGTAGAAACTCTGCCAAATCAGATTGGAGCCTGGTGTAGCCATCTGGTTCGCCAGTCCTCAGTCAAATCGTCCAACCCATGCTAGCATGGAAGGTGGACGTTAAATGACGATGATGATGATGATGATGATGATATCGTGTAATGTAACAATAATATGGTGTACAGTTCTATATGTGAGAGATGAAGAATTATGTACATTATTTACATTTGATAGATATTTGTTTGTTGTTAAAATGTTTCAGCTGATGTACTTTCTAGCCTTCATCAGGTGTCCTGGGGGAATTTCTCATTCCTAAGGTACTTTTCCAATGTTGTTGTTATTATTATTATTATTATTATTATACAGTAGTTTTATTTTTATAATGTGCTTTCACTTCACTACCGAGCGTAGCTCTGTGTGCCTTGGGTATGTGCTGTGGTTTGCTGTGATGCTCTTATGGTTACTGTATTGAAAGTGTTTTGTGTAGGATGTGTGCAGTGCCCAGTAGTGCAATTTTCTGTATGTCATATATATTTGTAAGTCCTGGTGTTTTTGTTATGTATTTGTCTGAATATTTTTTTATTATACCTAAGGCACCTACTATGATAGGAATTGTTTCTGGTTTTAGATTCTACATTCAAGTTACTTCTATTTCCAGGTCTTTGTATTTTGAAAGTTTTTCCATTTCTTTTAGGGAAACGTTGTCATCTGCTGGTATTGATACATCAATTAGAAAACATTTTTTTCCTTCATGATCTTTGACAACTATATCTGATCTATTGGCCTTAATTTCTCTAT
>NC_068987.1:40265354-40270980 GCF_001194135.2 Octopus bimaculoides
ATATTACACAAAAACTGGCACAACATAAACATCCTACCATTAGCCTGACTCTCCCACTCGAATAAAACGCTGAAATTTGCAGTGTGGGGTCGCGCATTGTCCTGATGAAACATCACTCCTTTTTGATTCACTAAAGCAGGTCTTTTTTACTTCAAAGCTTGGTTAAAATGCTCTAATTGCTGACAGTAGACTTGAGCATTGATTGTTGCATTAAGTGGTAGCAATTCAAAGTGAATTGCTCCTTTGCAATCCCACCAGATAGAGAGAACAGAATTTCCCTTCTTGGTAGTGGTTGAGCTTTTTCCCTTTTACTAAGCCACTGTTTATGACGTTTAACATTTTGATAGAAGATCCATTTTTCCTTACCAGTCACAAGTCTATCCAAAAGGGGTGAAATGAGTTCACGAGAATGGAGAGAAGAGCAGATGTCAACTCAGGATTTGTGATTGCTTTCAGACAATTCATGAGACACCCATTTCCCAAGTTTAGGAACCTTTCCAAGTTGTTGAAGATGACGATGAACAGCTGTATGGTTTGAACTAAGCTTTATTGCCAATTCTTCAACTGATAATGCAGGATTTTATTCAAGTAATGCCTCAAGGAGCTTATCCTCAAACTCAACTGGACGTCCTGTTCAATCTTCATCTTCAAGGCTGAAATCTCCACTTCTGAGTTTTGCAAACCATCTTCTGCAAGTTCTTTCATTCAAGCATTCTTTCCCATAAACTGAGTGTATGTTTCGAGTCGCTGCAGTTTCCTTTTTTGTACTCATAAAGCATTATCCGCCTTAAATGCTTTTTGGATACTTCCATGTTAGAAAGGGTTTTAATCAAAGAAATTCTAACTCTATTTTATTCTGTAAAATAATATTTAATTAGTTTAAATGTACACAAATGCATAAAAATAATCTTTAATTCCATTAGACATTCTAAAATACTATTAAATTTCATTGAATTTTAAAAAAGGTAAAATCGGACATAACTTATGGGATGACCTGATATATTAGCTGAACTGCTTAAAATAAATAGACATAATATAATGTCTAACAGCTGATGAATACTACTTCTGGATTCTCTCCATTTTCTTCTTGCCTTATATATGTATGTATGTATATATATATATATATATATATATATATATTTGTGTGTGTCTCTGTTTGTCCTCCCCATTACCACTTGACAACCAGTGTTGCTGTGTTTACATCCCCATAACTTAGTGATTTGGCAAAAGAGACAATAGAATAAGTACCAGGCTTAAAAAATAAGTACTGGGGTCGATTTATTCGACTAAAAATTCAAGCAGTACCCCAGCATGGCCACAGTCACTGAAACAAGCAAAAATAAATAAATAAAGAGATACATACATACATTTGTGTGTGAAGCCTTCTTGGTACCCCATTTGCTGTTCTCTAGTTATGTCTTAAATTTATTTACAATCCCTCATTCTCTTGCTTACCTTGATGCTTTCAAATAATGGCCGATCATCTCATCCCATTGACTGTTAGCCCTTGAAACCCTTTGCTATCCTTTGGGTAGATGAGAGTTTTTCTTTTCTTTTTTTCCCCCTATTTCTCCCTTTCTATTTCTTTTCATTTCCTCCCTGTATTTCATTCCCTTAAAAGAATTCATTAATCTATTACCATGTGTGTATACTTTGAAATAGTATACACTATTCACTCTCTCAGCTGTAACCAAGATGGGAGGATCAACTTGCATTATGTTCTATTTATGTGAAGAATCCTAAGTGTCAAATTTTACTCCTAACACATCTGAAATGGCTGTAGTGATACTCAACCCAACTGTGTTATTGTTTATACTTCACCACACTTTGAACTTTCTCTGTGCTGGATCTGGAGCCTATAGTCAACTGTGTAATACGTGCCATGGGTGTACTCTTGTGTGACTTTGCATATGTGTTGTGCATTCAGTCAGTACTTGTGAATGAGTGCATATATATACACACACACATGCATACACACAAACACCTACATATACACATATATAGATATACATAAATATTTTGTTATATTTGGGGATGGTAATTTTTTTTTTTTTTTTTGCTAAATAACCACACACACCACATACTTATTCTTCACTTCGGTTTTATTGTTATTATTATCTTAGTGTCCTTTGTATGAAATCTTTGATCACACATCCTGTAACTTCTTCGGTGACTCTCCATCCCATGTGTCTCTTCCTATTCTGTTTAGTCCATTCTGTACATAAAATACAGAATAAAATCCCTGATCTGTAGAATATATCCATTTGAAAGGCCCCCAGGTATGGATAACAATTGTATAGTATGTAGGATGAACCCACGGGTTAATTGTAAGATTAGGAATGTGGTCTATAGCATAAGGTGTACTGAAGGATGGTGCAGAAACAGGACAACAGCATACATTGGGGAGACAGTGCATAGCATAGGGGAGCAGATAGGTGACCACTGGTTGGAGCTCAAGGAAGAGAAAAGCTTGTCAGTGTTCTACCAACATGCTCAATTAGAACATAGAGGACAAACACAACACTTAGATTATAAAGGCCACATGCATAGTAACAGACAGACTGAGCCTCAACAGAAAACATGAATGGAACAATAATACCCTGCCCACCATACTACACAATATGATGACTAAAGGCGGCGAGCTGGCAGAAACGTTAGCACGTCGGGCGAAATGCTTAGCGGTATTTCATCTGCTGTTACGTTCTGAGTTCAAATTCCGCAGAGGTCAACTTTGCCTTTCATCCTTTCGGGGTCGATAAATTAAGTACCAGTTACGCACTGGGGTCGATATAATCGACTTAATCCGTTTGTCTGTCCTTGTTTGTCCCCTCTGTGTGTGGCTCCTTGTGGGCAGTAAAGAAATAGGTAAAGGCAGAATGAGAGAAGAAAAAATGGACACATATACAAACTGTATTATACATAAACCTATATACACACACACAAGATGCACATACACATACTTAAGACAGACTGAGAAAAAAATAAAGAAATGAATAAATAAATAAATGAATAAACCAAACAACAAAATAAAAGACACAGGCACAAGAAGTGTAGTAAACCCATATACATACACACTAAACACAAATACTAACCAGACATATGCACACACACACACAGAGATACAAACATAAATGCATGTGCAGATAAGGATACACAGCACAGAAAGACAGACTGGTCTAAACAGAATAGGCGACACAGATGAAGAGTTGCTGAAGAGGTTACAGGAAGTGTGATGAAAGATTTCAAACAAAGGACACTAAAATAAGAATAACAATAGAGCTGAAAAATGGGTATATAGTGTGTGCGGTTATTTGGGGAAAAAAATGTGACTATCCACAAATATAACAATAACTGATTCAACATCTGATTCCAGATCAGGAATCTTGCAAAAACAAATACATTATCATATATATGCAGTGGAATCACAGGTAGATTTACAGACAAGGTCGCTTTCATGAGTAGCAGATGTACAGGAACAATAAGCACTAAGAGCACACAAAACTTAGACTCTCTCAAATGCCCAGGAGGACCTCTTGAGGTAATAAATAATTTCTGCTACTTAGGTGACAAAATTAGTAATGGTGGTGAATGCTCTGAAAGTATTCTTTCTATAATAAGAATAAAATGGAGGAAGTTCAGAGAACTACTACCTCATTTGACAAAAAAAGCTCTCTCTGAGAGTGAAAGGTAGATTGTATGATGCTTGTGTACAAACAGCTATACTTCATGGTAGTGAGACATGGGCTCTGAATGCAGAGGACATGCGTAGACTGGAATGAAGGTGGTATGCTCTAATGGATGTACAACATCAGTGTGCATGAACAGCAAAACATAACTGTGCCGAGAGAAAAGTTAAGCATAAGAGGAATTAAATGTGGCATGCAGGAGAGGAGACTATGTTGGTTTGGACATGTGCGGATCGCTGAAAGTGGATGGAGACCCAGGAAGACATGGGACGAAGTGGTAAGAACCGATCTTAAGATGTTAAGGCTCATGGAGGAAATGACAATGGACCAAGATGTCTGGCACTATGAGATTCTAGAGCTTAACTGAGTGCTAGAAGCATTGTGTCACGCCAACATGTAACAATAAAATTTTCACATACCCTACCCCTAGAATCCAAACTACATCTCTCCCAAACTGCATCTTTTCTTTTCCTCACATTTCCTCTTCATACACTATAATAATTTTCGCCCTGCTCACTGTACCACTGCTTTCCCCAATCCCCTCTTTATACCCAGGTTCTCACTACTCACTGCAATCCCCACTCCTATTCCCTACTCATGCCTTCTTGGCAATATCTGGCTATGTATATTATGTTCCCATACTTTGAAGGCATACCCTGGCAATTGCTACAATTTATCTTTCTCTTCCTTACTCTACTATCTCATCTATGCTCTGAACGCCATTCCTTGTGGCACTTTACCACCATCTCTCTCCTGCTCTCTCTTGCACTCTTACTGTCTCCCTTTCCTCTCTCTCTTTCCCTCTGGCTGAGTAACCTTGTATCTCCTTTACAGCAACACACCTGTTTCTCTTCTCTTTCTTGTTACCACTCTCCCTCTTACTCTCTCTCTTTTCCTCTCTTTCTTGGCTGGATAACCATGCTCCTCTACAGCAAGATATCTGTTTCTGCCTCTGTCTCTCTGTCACACTCTAATCTTTCATGATCTAATTTAAGATCACCTCCTCTAATGCCCCCTCCCCACTCAAGATTCCTTGTCTTGCAAGTTATTTGGTGACCCTGCCAGTGCTGGTGCCACACTGTGAAGTGGTTGGCATTTGGAAGGGCATCCAGCTGTAAAAAGCACTCAGTCCACTCTACATGGTGGTTGGTGTTAGGAAGAGCATCCAATCATAAAAACCATGTCAAAACAGATGGTGACTGGACAATTTGCTGTAAACAAATTCACCGTAGGACTATTCACCATAAAAAAAATTTGCTGTATGGATATTTCATTGCAAGGACATTTTGCCAAGCTTAGAAACTTGAAATTATGTCGTTAATTAAATAAGGTAGATAAAGGGATAGTATTTACAGCAGTCATTTTCAGTAGTTGCTGAAATGATAATTTAAAAACAGAAAGGTTGCTTAAATTTAAAACTGCATTGTTAATTGCTGAAATGAGAATTTAAAAGCAGAAAGGTTGTTTAACATTTATTTAAAAATAACAAACTTATCTTGAAAATTCAAACACAAAAAGCTTGTTTTCATACAGTGTTCTTGATTGCTTGATTGATTGATTGATTGATTGATTGAGTGTTGGCAGATTCACTCGGGAACGGTGCAGTGGAATCGCATGAAATTCAGCACAGAGCGCCAGCATGGTCCGCTCATGTTCAGGAGATTTTTATTGCCCTCCAACTCCCATGGTTACCGAGACAATCGATTATTACTTTTTAAGATAGGACTATCCCATTCAAAGTGGGGAGGGGCGATTTTGTTGCCTTTCCCATGCGCAAAATTTTACGAAAAACCAGCACAATAAAGATTATTTTTTTCCAGGTAATGTGGCTGGGTTTGTTTTTCGAAAATTTTAATCAGAGGCACAGAAAAAAAATAATTTCAATTTTTTGTGCATTAAAAAGCCAAAGCTGTTAGACGCTGGCGTACAGTGATTGATAT
>NC_068987.1:40271029-40275176 GCF_001194135.2 Octopus bimaculoides
AATAACTTGAAAAGAATGCATGTGGGAATGCCGTTATAATGAATGCTCATTTAAATGTATTTTGCATGGAGTTGATGTACTTTTTAACAGGAGAGGAGTGCCTGCAGGCTGGTTCTTCTCAAGTTTATGCATTTTCAGGTTCAATGTGTTTCAAATAAGTACTGACAATTGAAGGTGATTGCAAAGACAAAGAACTACCTGTTTTTTTTTAACAATTTTAACAGTGAGAACATTGGACAAAATATGTTATTGACATTAATAGTTTGTACCTCAGCTAATTACTGTTGAGAACTGCATAATCCATGTGTCATGTTAGAGGTCTAAAAGGCATTTTCGAATTTCATTATTTTCTTTAATCCAGGCAATGCTGGATATTTCTGCTAGTTTTTCTTTAAAAGTTGAAACTTAAACCCTTATGATGCTGTACACTATTAAAAGCAGCAGAGGTTGTGATAAGTTCATAGATGATGCTAACTTTATTTATAGGCAAGAAAGAAAATATGGAGGCAAGGTCTATTGGAAGTGTGTTGATAGGAACTGTAATGCAAGAGTGCGTACAAAACTGAATAGTGAAGCAATTTCTATTTGTAAAATTATAAGTGAGCATACACATCCATCAAATCCTAGCCAACCAAAAATGCAAGAAACAATAGCAAATATGAAAGAAAATGCACTTAAATCCCAGTTAGCTTCAAGATCTTTGATTGGTGCTGCATGTGGGGAATTAGAGGATGAAGGACACTCTCTTATGCCATCAACTTCAACTTTATCAGGAAACATTAGAAGATGGAGACAAAAGGAAGAAATAGTACTTCCTATACCTAGATCAAAAATCAGCTATATAAATCTCGAAGAATTTGTGTCTACAGAACAGAGAAAGGTTTTTACTCTATGATAGTGGGGTGGAAGATGAAAACAGAATGTTGATTTTTGGTCAACTGCAAGGTTGCACGATCTAGAAATACATAAAAATTGGGCATGCAATGGAACATTTAAGGTTTGTCCTGAAATTTATTATCAGTTATATACTCTACATGTCAACATAGGACATGTATGCAGCCCACGAATTTATGGTCACCTTCCGAATAAGACTCTTGATACATACAATAGGTTTTTTCAAGGGGTTAAAGATTTGCTCAAGTCCGTAAGACCTGAAAATCTAACAACTGATTTTGAACAAGCTAATTTTCTAAGTTTATCTGACAATTTTCCATCTGCAAATGTAACACTGTTTTTATCATTTCTGTAAAAATGCTTTGAAATGCTTTACATTGGTGGGGAGAGAGGCAGGGGAGCTCGTAGATGTAGAGTTCCTCCTACGTTTCCATAATGCGTTGCAAGCATCTGTTAAAAATACTCATCCAAATTTATAGAAACTCATCACTGTCTTGAGAATGAAGAATCTTTTTCTAAAAAGAAGGTAAATGATGCAGCAAGAGGAGAAACTGCAACCAAGTAAAAATACAAAGATATTTATAAGCGCATACTAAGCATTGTCAGAGGTTACAATCAAGATCAAAAACAACATTATTTGTGTGCAATTGCAATGAACTTACATGATTTTTAACTTTTTAGCATAACATTTTAAGTAAAGTGTATGACCTTCATTATTTTAATTTTAATTTTTTATCCTTCTCTTATGCTTTACTACAAAATGTCCTTGTGATGAAATATTCATACGGTCAGTTGTCTTGTGAATTGTTCTACGGTGAATTGTCCTAAATCAAAAACAGACACAGTAGTCTTCTACCTGACCGGCTCCTGTCAAACTGTTCAACCCATGCTAACATGGAAGACAGACATCAAATGATGAAGATGATGATGATGATATATATATATATAGATACATATATAGATATATGTATATATACACATATACACACATATATACACACAAATATACATACATATATATATACACATAGATACAGTGGAGATTTACATATACATACACAGACATATATATCATCATCATCATCATCATCATCATTTAACATCTGTTGTCCATGCTGGCATGGGTTGGACGGTTTCACCAGAGCTAGCATTCTGGAAGGCTGCACCAGACTCCAATGTAATGGGCGCTTTTATGTAAAACTGGCATGGATGCCATTTCCATGACACCAGTATCTACCTTGACTGTGATTTTACTTGGCATGATGGGTCTGCTTCTCAAGCACGACATAATGCCAAAGGCCTTGGTCATTGCCTCCGTGAGGCCCAACACGCGAAAGGAGCTTTTCACATGCCACTGGCATCAGCTACTTTGCCTCCATGAGGTCCAAAGTCCAAAAGGTGCCTTTTACATGCCAGTTACGTAACACCAGCATCAGCCACAACTATGATTTCACTTGGTTTGATGGGTCTTCTCAAGTATAGCATATCGCTAAAGGTCTTGGTCACTAGTCATTGCTTCTATGAGGACCAATGTTCAAAGATCATGCTTCACCACCTTGTCCCATGTCTTCCTGGCTCTACTTCTACCACAGGTTCCCTCCACAGTTAGAGATTGGCACCTCATTAAACAGCAGTCCTTATCCATATGCATCACATGACCACACCAGCACAATCATCTCTCTTGCACACCACATTTGATGCCTCTTAAGCACAACTTTTCTCTCAAGATGCTTACACTCTGTTGAACATGCACACTAACATTACACATCTAGTGAAGCATACTGGCTTCATTTTTTTCAAGCCCACACATGTCCTTGGCTGTCACAGCTCGTGTTTCACTGCCAAGTAGCATAGCTGTTCGCACACAGACATCATACAATCAGCCTTTCACTCTAACGGAGAGGCCCTTTGTAGCCAACAAAGGTAGGAGCTTTCTGATCTTTGCTCAGCCTAATCTTATTCTCACAGCTACACTCTCAGAGCATCCATCACCACTACTTACTTGGTCACCTAGATAACAGAAGCTATCTACTGCCTCTAGTTTACCTCACTTGCAGTTGATAGGGTCTATTTTCTGTACATTTTTGGTGTTTATTGTGTCTGTGCATCTTCCACACACAAGAGCTATTTTCCCTGTTAATCTTCCTCTAATATTGCTGCACCTCTTATGTGTCCATAGCTTACACTGGGTACATATTATGGAGTTTCTACCTATGCCTTTTCTACAGACTGAGTAGGGCCATCTGCCTGAAGGAATTTGTGATTTGTCTGCCTTCTTATTTACTAAGACTTTGGTTTTTGCTAGGCCCTTTGATTCTAGACCTTGCTTCCATATCTGAAACTTCTCTAGTTCACAGAACAGTACACTATATATATATATATATATATATATATATATTTATAGTTATCGCCAAGCCAACATGGCAGTCCAAAAAATAGGACGAATGCTGCCGTTGATTAGCTCCAAGAGGCCATCGCCTCTAGCTAGCTATGTGACACACGAACCTGTGTCCTTTATAACCTTCGAACAGGGGAGGTCAGCTGCTTCACCTTGCTGATCTGGCATCTACAGACTTGTTTCGGGGTATTGCCCGTTGGGTCCTGTTGCTGTTACCTCTGTATGTATATATATATATGGCCTCTTGGAGCTAATCAACGGCAGCATTCGTCCTATTTTTTGGACTGCCATGTTGGCTTGGTTATAACTATTAATTTCCAGTACCGCTGCCATAGTCTCCTTTAGAGAGACTTAGAAATATTAATATCTCTATATATATTTATTTATAGAATATATTTTGGGGAATAAATGATGGATTTTTTTCCCTTGTGAGGTTTTTTTCAAGCTAGCTACTTGATAAATTCTTATAAAAGAATTCATCCTATTATTAAATTTATATATATATATATAAGGTTAAGAAGAGTATAGAATTTAACTAAACCCAAAGATACAGGCAATACCGAGTAAGTGCTGTATACCGGCTAGTTTTGCCCCATTCGTTGTATAAACAGGATTGGGGATTATAAGTCGTGTATTAGCATGTGTATGTATAAATAGAGAAAAGGATAAAAAGAACAATGGCAAAGTTAGAAATATATTTTATGGATAGAGTCTTACAGCTGTTTCGGGGAAAATCCAATGCATCCCTTCATCGGAGACAGAAATAGTAGAGGAATCGATTATTATATCTATAAGCGGAGAGTTATAGTAGGAAGTGAGAGTGAGTGTGATGCGCTGAAAAAAGAAAGAAAAAAC
>NC_068987.1:40275573-40278865 GCF_001194135.2 Octopus bimaculoides
GTGGGGAATGGTAGTGACAGGTTTTATGGTCAGTTAATCTGACTGGACAGAGAGAATAAGTATAGGGAGTAAAGGAGGAAGAGGGGATAGAGGTAAAGGTTTAGTAAGGGAGAAGGAATGCGAGGAGGTATTAAGGAGAGGTAAGCTATAAGTGGTGAGGGTGTGGGTGACATTCTAAAAACAGTATTAAAGGAAAAAAGGAGACAGAGAAAGAATTAGTAGAAACATGTTCTAAAAATAGAGCTAAACCTAATTTACAGGTGGTAGAAGGGGGATCAGATGCTACTATAGTTGATTGTGGTTATCAACAAGGAGCCTGCAGGCGGTGGTGGTGTTATTGGCAAGGAAGTGTAAAGGAAAAAGTATATTAAGTAGTGATACGATCAAAAAAGAAATAAATCTATTCTAAAAATGGTATAAGGGGGACCATTTTGCTAAGTCGAATAGGTTGCTTATAGGGAGTTGTGTGGTCATTTGTGCATTTGTGTCTTTGGTAGAATTTAAATGTATGGAAAAAACGGTGATTGCAGGTGCTAAATGCTTCATTATATCGATTAAGTAGAGTGGGAGAATTGTATTTTAAAATATGGAACGCCTCCTTTAAGCAGAGCTTGCAATTAGAGCACTGGCCCTGGTATGGGTTTAGCTCTATTTTTAGAACATGTTTCTACTAATTCTTTCTCTATCTCCTTTTTTCCTTTAATACTGATTTTAGAATGTCACCCACACCCTCACCACTTATAGCTTACCTCTCCTTAATATGTCCTAGCATTCCTTCTTCCTTACTAAACCTTTACCTCTATCCCCTCTTCCTCCTTTACTCCCTATATTTATTCTCTCTGTCCAGTCAGTTTAACTGACCATAAAACCTGTCACTACCATTCCCCATCTGAATTACTTCTCTCTCCCCTTTCCTTTCTGTCTTAAGACTTGACCTATTTACCCTTCACACATCTCTCACTTGATTTGGGATATCCTTTAAGCAAACCATATGCAGTATCCTCTGGACTCGATATGACATACATCCACCTTTGCTACAACAATTATCTCCGGAAAATACCCACAAGGATTATTTGCATGGATACTTACTACTGGAATGAAGCTACACTCAAAGTACTGTTTTTTCTTTCTTTTTTCAGTGCATCACACTCACTCTCACTTCCTACTATAACTCTCGGCTTATAGATATAATAATCGATTCCTCTACTATTTCTGTCTCCGACGAAGGGATGCATTGGATTTTGTCTGAAACAGCTGTAAGACTCTATCCATAAAAAATATTTCTAACTTTACCATTGTTCTCTTTATCCTTTTCTCTATTTATACATACACACGCTAATACACGACTTATAATCCCCAATCCTGTTTATACAACGAATGAGGAATAACTAGCCGGTATACAGCACTTACTCGGTATTACCTGTATCTTTGGGTTTAGTTAAATTCAATACCCTTCTTAACCTTATCGTTTGCTATTATTAGCACTTATAACGGGTAACACCTAAATAATGGATAAAGAGTTCCTTGGCTTCTCCCTTAAAGACACTCCTATTCATTTACAAAAATCTTTTACCTTACTCCTTCTCGCTAAGACTAGGGATCTCATCCGACGAATGAGAAGGAAGGCCTTCTTCCACGATAACCAAAAATATAGGAACGACTCAAGTAACAGCAAATTCAACCTCACATCGTATAATAATCCTCCACACAATCCACATCTTGAAAAATTCGAAGCGGATATGATAGATTTAATCAAAAATATTAAATTCTCTAAATTCAATTCTCACTTTCAAAAAAGACTATCACAGACCATAAAAAGAATTTCTAATTCCCCCAAATTACACATATTTTCTGATAAAACAGGAAATCTGTATCCCATCACCATAGAGGAGTACATCAAATTCGTTAGGAACGAGCTCAACAGATCCTACAAGCTGGCATCAACATCTGCCTTAAATGAAGTCAACACCAGCCACTGCAAACTCATGAGGAAACTAAATGTGGACGACAGAACAGAACCATACTGCCCTGCACACTTCAACCTCAAGGATCATAAGAAGGATTTCATTACAAAACCATCTATACGCCTAATATGCCCTACCAAATCCGACCTCGGAAGAATCAGCAAAAATATTTTAGACAAGATAATACCTGTTGTCAAAGAGAAATTAAACGCTAATCTATGGTACCACACTGGGGAGGTTATTGCATGGTTCCACACCTTGGAGAACAAAAACTCTCTCTCGTTCCTTCAGTTTGATATTAACAACTATTATTCCTCTATCTCTCCTAAACTTTTAAATAAGGTTATTCTTTTCGCTAGGAATCTTACTAGCATAACCCCTCTGGAAATTAACATTATACTCAATGCACGCAAGACTCTTATATCCTTCGAAAACAAACTCTGGTGCCAAGCTAATCAACATAGTAATAGCTCTAACAACTTATTTGATATAACCATGGGATCTTCTGATTCCGCTCAGGCCACAGATTTAGTTGGATTATATAGACTTCACCAATTATGATCACATTCCCCTAATACCCATGGTGGTCTATATAGGGACGATGCTTTATTAATTACCAAGGCTATTAACAAATCTTCTATGGAAAGGACTAAAAAGGATCTACACAAATTCTTCTCTAATATGAATCTATCAATCACATTTGAACATGCGTATAAAACGGCTAACTTTCTAGATGTCACTCTAAACCTATCAAACTCGCAACACTCCCCCTATCATAAACCTAACCAGTACCTAAAATACCTCAATATTCACTCTAATCACCACAGATCTACCTTCGATAACATAATCATGGGTATCTCAACCCGCATATCTGATCTATCCTCTTCCGAAGAAATCTTTAACAATCACGCTCCATACTACAATCAAGCTCTCGCTGCTAGCGGTTTCTCCCAACAAATAAAATACATCCATAACACCAGACTTAAACAATTTATATCCCAAATCACATCCCAAAGACATACCATTAATCACAACCGCAACCAACCAACCACATATTCCAACAGATCCCACAAACACACTTATAACACTAGGGCTAAATCTAAGATATATAAGACAGTTAGCTACACCAAAAATGTAGACAACTGTTCTCCACCTAAATACTTAGATTACAACATACACAGAACCCCCCCAAAAAGCGGCGGCTGCTCTATACTTTGGTATACCCACCCCCATTCTCACTTAACACTAGGAACTTAGCTAAATCTTTCTTTAAAATACTTGATTCTAACTTCCCCCGACAACATAAATACCATTCTATATTCAACAGA
>NC_068987.1:40281273-40283611 GCF_001194135.2 Octopus bimaculoides
GTAACCACATTATTGATACAAAGATTCCCCACTCCAATGATAACTTTTGTCAGCTCCACAACATACCTAACCAAAGGACATAACTCCGAGCAAATCCCCTGGTCCATTTTTCATTCCACTTCTTTTACAGCAGACGCCAAACTGGTTGTGCTAATCCACTCCGGAAGTGGAGAACAATTGCCATATTCCCTTCCATGTCGGCTACTTCTGATGAGTGTACTTATAGAAATGTTTGTTGCCTAACGTTCAATTGTATTTTTTGCACGAAACTGATTGGTAAGACCAACTGTGATGGATACTTAATACTATAAAATTCGGATAATATATATATATATATATATATATAGTGTACTGTTCTGTGATGGTATGATCAACAAAAAAGTACTCCATCTAGTGAGAGATAAATACTATTTAATAAACACAGTATATATTTTTATGAGCTACTAATAGTTTTATGCGATGAAAACAACTTAAACAACATTTTATAATGCATCTGGTGCCTTCACACAATCCTCAGCCTCTGCCTATATGGCATAAAAAGAAACAGGACAATAGAAGAAAAGGAAAAATGAGAAAAAGTGAGAAAGAAGATGTAAAAGGTGGAAGGCTGAAAACACTGGAAAATGATGTCCTGTTTTTGCTTGTTATGCCATGTGGCCAGACCCTGGGGATTGCGTGAGGGCACCAGACATATAAAGTGGTGAGTTGTTTTCATCACATGAAACTATTAGTAACTCATAAACTTATTTTTCCCCATTCATCTACACAAATTAAAATAATTCTAGTAAGTTATGTGGGTTTCTCTTTTGAACTCTGAGTTTCAATTCTTTCCACAAATTTTTGATTGGATTAAGGTCTGGAGATTGACTTGGCCATTCCAGAACATTAATCCCATTTGTTTTCAGTTAATTCTTGTTCAGCTTTGCTGTGTGTTTTGAATCATTATCCTGTTGAAAGGCCTATCCTTGTTCCAAGTTTATGGAGTGAGTGCTAAGTATTAAACATCTCTCTAAAATCCCCCTATACTTTTTACCACCCTTGTTCCTTCGATTACTTTCATTCTTCCAACACCTGATGAGCAAAAACAAGCCCATACCATTACTAATCCACCACCAATTTTGACTGTAGGGATAGTATTCCTTGGCACGTATTCCATGCCATTAATTCTCCAAATCTTGCTGATTGAATTTCTGCCATAAAGCTCAACATTAGTTTCATCAGATCAAACTACATTTTCCCAATATGTTGCTGGTTCATTTAGATGTTTTTTTTGCAAAGGCCAAATGAGCTTTAACATGACATTTCTTCTGGAAATGGTCTTTCTTGAAGAACAAGAAAAGCGATCATAATAATAAAGTGATCTACTAATTCTATACTTGCTCACATGTACTTCACATGCTTCCAGGTCTTCCTGCAGCTCCTAGAGTGTAGTTTGTGATCTATTACTAGTTGTTCTTGCAAGTTTTCTTGCTGTGTACTCTGCTAACTTATATGGGTGACCAGAGCAGACTAGATGGAGAATGGAATTGCAAAATTTCCAGTTATGTATTATTGTACCAACTCAACTCAGGGGTACATTAAGCTGTGCAGAGATCTTTATGTATCCATCACTACTTTTAAGAAGGTCAACAATACACTCACAGAGGTCTTGACTAATTTGTTTATTTTTACCCATGATGATGATGTTCACTCTATGGTGATAGAATGGCTATAAATGCTCACAAACAAAACTTCCCAAATCTTCTAGAACACTGTAGATATTCTGGAAAAAAAATTTATTCAAAATATCTGGAAGATAATCCAATTGAGTTAAATGTGTTGTAAACTTTTGTGTTTTGAATTTCAACTTTTTTCCATATAAATTTTTTTCTGTTCATTACTGTGTAATTCTGACTGGTGCATTGAATTTATTACAAAAAACTTCATAAATGGTGGAAATTTCATTAACCTGTATTAACTCAATATATGTAAACATGGATTTTTGACTGTGTGTTGTAAACTTTTGTGGTTCACTGTGTATATATATATATATATATATATATATATATATATATATATACATATGATGATTGCTTCATCTTGAGAGATGGTAGCCGTCCCATCAACACACACAGTACAATCACTCCGTCGATGACCACTTAGATGACTTTTAAGACCAGCTGCTGACTGACAGGGTTTAAAACACAAGTAACAGATATTATTCAAGTTTCTTCTGTATATATAGATATATACATATATAGATATATATGGAATCTGATTCTGAAGTAATGTTTTTGTGAACTAGCATATGTCTTTTAAGTCCAGATATTGTCTTACAAGTTTTTTGACATATGACACG
>NC_068987.1:40283959-40284611 GCF_001194135.2 Octopus bimaculoides
TAATGTTTTTGTGAACTAGCATATGTCTTTTAAGTCCAGATATTGTCTTACAAGTTTTTTGACATATGACACGAGTCGTAAGAGGTGGTTGGTGTCCAAGATCATAACCTATCAGGGCATTACAGTTTTCATGTGACTTCATATGGTTCACATATATATACACATACACATATATACAGACATACATACAGCAATGTAACTACACGTGTGCCTTGGTGGTTTCTTCTTTTTCACATTCTTCAGACTTCCTTTTCTCCTTCCCGATGAAGAGCTATTGAATTGATTATATGTATATATATGTAACGGTATCGACTGTGTTAAAGTCAGAGATTACCAATTGTAATGATAATTGTTAGTTTGTAGCGATGTGCTGCAGGATGCGCAAGATGAACGATTCATGAAGTTTTTAAGAAAATATTTATTTACCGTTACTTTATTAGTTGCCATACCATGACGGGTAGGTTAGTGTAATAGTATAACAGTTTGTACGTAAAGCATACAAGGTTAAGAATTTCGGCCTGTATCTGTATGTACACTTTTTCATAGTAGTATTTATATGGAGAGAGAGATGGTAGTGTTAAAGAGAAAAGGATGCGAGCTCGTAATAGTTATAAGGTGTGTGACGTTGTCTCACAGTGGCTGACAGTAAACT
>NC_068987.1:40285581-40288348 GCF_001194135.2 Octopus bimaculoides
TATATATACATATATACACGTACACATTTATATAGGGTGTTCCATAAAGAGTGCTGAATTTGAATTGGGTGATACTTTTGTGGTTTGAAGTTTGAAGGCATGCTTGTATCATGTTTGCTATCTTTCTTCACTCTGACTAATAGTTATTTGTTTGTTTTTCAGAATAGTGTGCAGTGTGTCATGGAGCAGTTTACAACTGAGCAACGCATTCTCATTGTGAAGACATTTTACCAAAATGGAGCAAGTGCGATACAAACAGCTCGAACACTTCGTACCATTTTGGGGAGAAATGAAGCACCCAATGAGTCTACAGTTCACAGACTAATGACGAAGTTTAAAACAACTGGTTCAGGTGCAATGGCCAAATCACCTGGGCAGAATCGTTTTTGTCGGACAGAACAGCAAATTGCTGTTGTGTGAGACGGTGTCACTCTGAGTCTGGGAAAATTGATTCACTGACATTCACAACAGTTAGGCATCCCGACCATTTCATTGCATCAAATTTTGCATAAAGATCTCCATATGCATGTGAGCAAAATTTAACTTATGCAGCATCTTCAGCCACCCGACCACAGGTGGCGGAGGAAATTTGCTGATTGGGTTGTGGAGAGACTTGCAGCTGATGAAAATTTTACAAAGAAAATCATCTTCAGTGATGAGGCCCACTTCCACTTGAGTGAATTTGTCAATAAACAGAACTGCCAGATTTGGAGAAATGAAAATCCTCAAATAATGAGAGAGCATGAAATGCATCCACTGAAAGCGGCTGTATGGTGTGGTTTTTGGGCAAGTGGAGTGCTTGGACCATTCTTCTTTGAAAATGATGAGGAGAATGCAGTTACTATTAATGAAGAACATTACCGAGGCATGATATTCCCTCAGTTATGGCCAAACTTGGAAGATAGAGAGATTGACAACCTCTGGTTTCAGGAGGATGGAGCGACTTGTCACACTTCGTGCCAAACACTTGCATCACTCCACAAAAAATTTCCACAACAAGTGATATCCTTGCATGGTGACCAGCAATGGCCACCAAGGCCCTGTGATCTTACCCCTTGTGATTTCTTCTTATGGGGGTATATGAAATCACAAGTATATGTCAAGAAACCACGCACAATTCCTGGTGATTGGAGGCATTGGGCCACACATCTGTAAGAGTTATTGGAAATTTCAAGGAGCACATAGATGTATGACCAACATTGTGTTCCATACCCAAACAGAAGAAATAACTCATTAGAAATATGCAGAATATAACCATGTTCATAAGAATTCATTTTAATTATTCATCTTTATGGAACACCCTATACATGTATACACACATATACATGCACATATACATATAGATACACATACATATATATACAAACACACATTTGTCCACTCACGCATATACATCTACATATGTTCACATATATACAGGGTGCGATGGGTTAATTGTCGCCATTTTATATTTTTAATTTCATGCATGCATCTTGCTTGTTTTTGATTTTGTCGACTACACAGTACAGTAGGGTCAGTTGGGCACTGTCTGGGGGAAAACCAGCACCATGACACAATTCACTGTGCCAGAAATTTGGAAACAACCTGCTGTACAGCTTGGCATTCACACTGGAATCTCCAATATGAACATTTCAGAATGTTTGGATATCAATCTGAGGATAGTGCAGAAGATTTGGAAAGAGTTGGATGAGTCTAATGGTGATTATGAAGCTAAGGCAGCTCAGAAAACTCACCCTGGTCATTCTGATAAGAAAAGAAACTCTTGAATATTTGTTGGTGAGATCCAGGCCATGATTGACAACAATCCCTACAAGTCAATCAGGTCCATCGCGAGGGACATGGGAGTGTCTGAGTTTTTTATCAGGCAGATAGTGCATGAAGAAATCTGTTATTCCACATACAAGATGAGAAAGGGCCAATTTTTAACCAAAGCCATCAAGGACAAGAGAGGAAAGACCATACTATGAAGATTTTGAACAAGCTCAAGCATCCCTTCCAACCGAACATGCTTTGGTTTTTCTCGAATGAGAAAAATTTCTGCCAGGATCAGATGGTGAACATACAGAACAACCATTGGCTTGCTGTGTCCCCTAAACATGCACCAAGTGTGATAAAAATCAAACATCCAGTCAACATCATGGTATTTGGAGTGATCACTAGTGATGGTAACGTTTTGCCTCCATTCATCTTCCCACATGGCTTCAGACTCAACATGGAGGCCATGGAGGACTACATCAAGGGCTTGGAGGAGGTAGTGCTGCCTTAGGTCAAGAAGGTGGCTACTGGAAGACCCTATGTCTGGCAACAGTACTCTGCACCATGCCGCACAAACAGGAGAACCCAGTCATGGCTGTCAGACAATTTCACCACTAACATCTGGCCACCTAACTTCCCAGACTGCAACCCCCTTCAGTATTATATGTGGGGTGCAGTTGAGTGAGAGACCAACAAAACTCCTTGTAACACCAAAGATGAATTGAGTGTTTATGGCAGCACTCACTAACTTAAACAAGGAGACCGTCCAAAACAGTTGCAGGAGATTCCGAAGTTGTCTGGAGGGCGTGGTTGAGGCCGATGGCGATTTTATTGAATAAAGTTACTCTTTACTATTTCAAGATATTTTTAGGTAATTTTGATAAATATATCTGTTAAAATGAAATGTCAGTATTATTTTCATTTTTGAGTAATTTAAATGACAATATATTCACCGCAGCCTGCATCTATATATATAAAAATGAGAATGTGTGTGTGTCTGTCTGTCTGTGTG
>NC_068987.1:40288448-40288586 GCF_001194135.2 Octopus bimaculoides
AATAATAATAATATGTCAGAGATCATGAAGAATAAAAATGCTTTCTAATTACATTTTAAGATGTACATTATCACAACTTCATATCTAGAAAATAAAAATTTTATAATAAAAAATATTATTTTACATGTAAAATATGGG
>NC_068987.1:40288596-40291859 GCF_001194135.2 Octopus bimaculoides
GGTCACAATTTCACGAGGGTAAAAATTTAATGCAATATGGCATACTCTGAAAACCAAGGTGATGGGTCAGAGCCAACACACATTTCAATTTGCGTACACCTTTCAATCCAATACTTCCTTGTAGACTATGTTCTTTGTGTAAGTTCTCCTTCTTTTTTCCCTTGTTTGTCAGTGTTGATAACTTTAACTCCCACATCAGATAATTTGTGAGCCCTTGGGATTGCAACATATAGCTGATCATGGCCGAATACAGATTCAGGCAAGAACAGTCCCACTTTATCAAATATCTACTCTTGTGATTTATTGATAGTCATTGCATATGACAAGTGAACAGGAAACTGGTTTCTTTCTAAAGTGAGTAGCAAGTTTGGGAAACACATCACCCCTCTGCTCCTCTATATCATTACTTTCAACTAACATTTTTAAACATGTAATAAATATTACGTTCCCCCACCACATCATGAATGCTTCTCTCTCTCCTTCTTTTTCTTTCTCTCGCTTTTTGCTTCACTCTTTGCCTTATCCTCTTTTTCTCTTTCCATCTCTTCTTCCTCTCTCTTTTTCTCTAATCATGTGAAAGTGTTACTGACTGGCTAAGTAACATAATGACAATCAGAATTATTATAAGATAATAATAATAATAATAATAATAATAATAATAATAATAATATTAATACGCTTGGTTTTTTTGGTTTTCATATGTACCTGTGGTATGTGTCACACTTCAAAGGAAGAGGTAAAAAGGTGGAAGGGACAAAGAAAAACAGAAATAAAAGGTGTTAAGCAGAGGAGGTATACTTGAAGTGAGTGGCAAAGTGGGAAAGAGGGGAGGGACAGAAGCAGAGGAACTATAGTTGAGGTGAGAGGCAAAGAGGAGAAAGTAAGAGGGAGTGAGAGAGAGAGGGGGGGGGGAAGATTGAGAGTGCTGAGGGGTAAGAGAAATATAATGCATTAAACGCAGGAGGACAGTTAGAGGCAAGGAGGCATAGAGAAGAGAGTGGGGAGGGAGGGGGAAAGAGAGAGATTTAGAGAGATAGATTGAGTGAAGGAAGGGAGTGGATAGAGAATAATAGCGATAGAGAATGGAACCATTCTCATATAGAAAATGCTGGAAAACTTTTTGTTTTTGGCGATATATGATAAAAGTGTTGAAAATATAGAAATTGCAAAAAGAAATGTTGCCTGTCTATCTGTCTGTCTGTCTGTCGGTCTATCTATCTATCTATCTATCTATCTATCTGTTTGTCGGTTATTCTGTCTGTTTGCCTCTCTATCTAACACACTCTCTCTCCCTCTGTCTGTCTCTCTCTCCCTCTGTCTGTCTCTCTCTCCCTCTGTCTGTCTCTCTCTCCCTCTGTCTGTCTCTCTCTCCCTCTGTCTGTCTCTCTCTCCCTCTGTCTGTCTCTCTCTCCCTCTGTCTGTCTCTCTCTCCCTCTGTCTGTCTCTCTCTCAGCAAATAGCTGTGGATGTTACTGTTACTTTTCTACAGTTGAAGAGAGAGGTAGAATGTTTATCAGTATTTTCAGAGTAGACTGATGCATGCATAGAAAGAAAAGTAGATACATAGATCAAAAGGAAAGTAGCTACATAGATCGAAAGAAAAGTAGATACGTAGATCGAAAGAAAAGTAGATACATACATTGTTAAATTAAAAGCAGGATAGACGAGGGACACAGAGGAAGTGAGAGAGAAAGAGAGAAAATAAGAGAGACAGTAGATACATAGATAGAAAGAAAAATCGATACATAGACACATTATTAAATCAAAGACAAATAACTACTGCAAATATTGATGTCACTTTCACTTTTCATTACCACGTGTGGATAAAATTAACTCACAAGTGGATGAGTACTCCACAGACATGCATACTATTAGCATAGTTCTCAGGGAGATTCAACTTCACACAGATTATGACAAAGCTAGCCCCTTTCAATTACAGCTACAACTTATTTTGGCCAGCTGAGTGGACTGGAGCAAGATAAACTTTTAAGTGGTTGGAAGAAAAAGATCCTATATAGAGGCAGAAAAATCTTTTTAGTCATTAAGGTCACTATGGATGTTAATCCGGTCCTAACAGCAGCATTTGTGGATCTCACAGATCCGGAGGCTAAGCCCCCAGATAAACACTGATGTGCAGGCTGTTGTTATCAAACTGAGGGTGAGTCGAGGGTGAAGTCACTATACAACAGAATAGCAATTATTTCATCTTAGCTTTCACTGCTTATACTAAACACATGACATTTTTGCCTTATGATATGGAACATTTCCTTTTCTATCACTCATTTTAAAAAATGGCACTCCATTGCTTATGATGACAAGGTTTATCTGATCAATGGAACAGTCTGCTTGCAAAATTAACATGCAAGTGGCTGAGTACTCCACAGACATGCATACCATAATGTAGTTCTCAGGGAGATTCAGCTTCACACTGAATGTGACAAGGCTGGCACCTATGAATTACAGCTACAATTAATTTTTGCCAGCAGAGTGGACTGCAACAAGGTGAAGTACAGTACCTTACACAGTGTGCCACTGGGAATCATACTCAAAATTTAATGATCATGGGCCAAAAATTCCTAACCACTGAGTCATGCACCTTCACTCTCTTAACTGTAGAGAAAAGGAGTGAAGTGATAGAGACAGAGAAAGGAAAATCTCTGTCATTTAAAATGACAATTAGACTGAAATACAATTGATCTTTTCTAGCTTTTTTACTTTTAACAATGAAGAATAGGGAAAGACATTTAGTAATGAATAGAAGAAAAATCTTTCAGGTGTTTACATTTTCATTCTAGGAGTTCTAGACTGATCAACTGTTAGTTCTCTCTTCTTTCACCTACCCCCAGTACTTATTTGCCTTCATGTCTTTTAGTTTGGGGGAAAGACCATGTTTTTTTTTCAGGTATGTTTAACATTTCTAACATTTTTCTTACATTTTTCTGACATAATTTAAATATATACTTTAACCATGTAACACAAGCCTTCTGTAGTTTTTTCACTCTTATTATCTTTTATACATCCAACCACGTGCTTTCACATACCAACTTTCTCACCCATATACCAAAACACGTGAGACCGAAAATGCCACAGAAGACCAATACTTCGGATAAAATTACAAACGAGGATATACTTAAAGAACTCAAAAATATTAACTCACACCTCATTACCTTAAATAAAAAAATTGAGGACTCAAATCGTCTCGCCCGAGAAAGGATAAACAGTGAAGTCACTACTCACTACACTGATCAGGTTAGTAATGATTT
>NC_068987.1:40296553-40302774 GCF_001194135.2 Octopus bimaculoides
GTATGAATGTATGTATATATATATATAAATATTTTTGTGTGTGTGTTTGTGCCTGTATTTGTCCCCCACCACCATCACTTGACAACTGATGTTGGTGTGTTTGCATTCCTGTAACTTAGCTGTTTGGTAGAAGAGACTGATAGAATAAGCACCAGGTTTATAGGGAATAAGTCCAGGGGTTCATTTCTTCGACTAAAGAGCAGTACTCCAGCATGGCCACATTCAAATGACTGAAACAAGTAAAAGAATAAAAGAATACCAGAAGAACATTCTGTACCACTAAACCAAGAAGGTACGTTGAAGATGTACAATGTATTTTAAGGCTAAATAGTAATTCTGCATATGTTTGCGCAAGTGAGATATTTTGGTTGGATTATATAGTTATTGGTTTTACACTTCTTTCTATTTTCTGTAAGTGTCACAATATAGATTGTTACATTTTGTATGCTTTCCGTGAAGTTTTCACAAGTCCACTTAGTAATAACAATAATAATTGCAGAGTAATTGAATGCATTGATCAATGGAGAAGAAATCCTGGGCTGGTTGACAAGTTCAGTAGTTGCCATAAATTGATTGCAGAGCAATTTGATGCATTGATCAAATATTTCTCAACCTTTTTACCCTTGCATAACCCTTAAAATAAATTACATGTCTCAAGGAACCCCTGCACAAAAAAAAATTATATACCATATCTTTCTCATATTTTTTCATCATATATATATATATATGGTTTTTATATTTTTTTAATAACATGTTAGGTTAGATAGAATGATGTCTATATTACAATATTACAATAACCAATAATATGTTGTTACGATCATGAAATTAGCATTAGCTTATCTCACTCTTTCTCGTGGAACTCCTAGGAACCTTTTGTGGAACCCTAGGGTTCCAGGGAACCCCAGTCGAGAAACGTTGCATTTATCAACGGAGAAGAAGAAATCCCAGGTTGGTTGACAAAAGGGTGAATGGTGAATGCTTGGAGGATGCATCAAAGGGAAATGCTGCTGACAATTACAGACCAATTTCATGCTTCCCGTTAATGTGGAAGTTACTGTCAGGAGGAATTGCAGAAGAACTGTATAAATATCTTGATGAGAACGATATATTACTGCCAGAACAGAAAGGCTGTTGAAGGAAATGCAGAGGTACCGAAGATCAACTATTGATAGACAAAATGCAAGATTGTAAACAATGGAGAACAAATCTGGGAATGGCCTGAATTGACTATTGCAAAGCTTATGATACGATTACACATTCGTGTGGATCATCAAGTGCTTAGATCTGTTTGGAATTGCGAGGAATGTAATGTGTTTCCTGAAAAGAAGTATGGTGGGATGGAAAACTGAACTGACATCTTATGCAAAAAGCTTGGGCACCCTGGGTATCATTCTCTGCATGATACCTCTGACCTTGATACTTAGGAAAATGAACCTGGGATACCAACTAAAGGAAAAATCCAAACAATCAACCACCTCCTTTTCATGGATGATTTGAAACTGTATGGCAAAGATGAGACTCAAGTGAGTTCGTTGGTGAACATGGTCCACTGTTTTAGTACTGATATTAGAATGGAATTTGGACTTAAGAAGTGCAGAATAATCTACCTAAAAAGAGGCAAGGTACAGTCCCTAGCAGGGATAGAATTACCGAACAGAGACTTGATTAAGCAAATTGAAGGATACAAATACCTTGGTGTACTAGAGTGTAACAAGATAATGGAAAAGGAAATGAAAGAGCATTTGAGGACAGAATATTTCCGAAGACTGAGATTGGTGTTGCACTCAAACTTGACTGGATGGAATAAAATCCAAGCAGTTAATACGTGGGGGATAGCATCACTTCAGTATGGAGTGGGAATTATAAAATGGCAAAAGAGAGAAATGAAGAAAATGGATACCAAAACTAGAAAAATGTTGACAGAACATGGAGCCTTCCTACCTAAGAGTGACACTGATAGGGTGTACTTGTCAAGAAGAAAGGGTGGGAGAGGTTTAATCAGTTGCCAGGACTGTATCCAAGTAGAGAAAAACAGTCTAGGGTGGTATATAAAAAATGCCGTGGAGTCACTGTTGAAACACACGAAGAAGGCTGGCGTCATCAAAACTGACAAATGTGTAACTAAGGAAAAATTTAAACAAGAAATGAACAAAAAGAAAGAAAAAGCATGGAAGGAAATGAAAGCGTATGGTCAGTTTGCAAGAGATGTGAACCCCAAGACAAATACAGAAGACCAGTGGCTATGCAAAAGGAGGAGTGACCTGAAGATAGAGACAGAAACACTCATATGTGCAGCTCAGGAACAAGTGTTAAGGACCAATTATATGAAATGCAGAATTGACAACACTACCAACAGCGACAAATGCAGAATGTGTGGTGAGAAGAGTGAAACGGTATGGCACATTGTTAGCGAATGCCCAAAATTGGCACAACACAAATATGAATGACATCATAATAATGTACCAAGAATGATCCATTGGGAGTGCTGTGGAAATCATGGCCTACAGAGAGCAAAGACGTGGTATGAACAAACCCCAGAAGGAGTCACCAAAAATGAGAATTGCAAAATACTGTAGAATGTAATGATCCAATGCAATCACCTGACCAGACACAGGAAACCAGACATTGTTGTGGTGAACAAAAAAGAAAGAACATGTATGATAATCAACATTGCATGTCCTGGTAACAACAAGATCAATGTGAAAGAGGAAGAAAAAATAAACAACTATGATGATTTAAAGTGGGAAATAAGAAGGCTGTGGTCACTGAAGAGAGTAGATGTGATACCAATATTAATTGGTGCACGTGGAAGTATCAGCACTCAACTACCAACATGGCTGAAAAAGATTGGTGCAAGTGTGAAGGTAGAACACCTACAACAATCAGCATTGCTAGGAACTGCAATCATTCTTCACAATAAACAAGTGTCACTTTAGTCAGCTGGCACTTTCCATCATACCCAGCAAAATAAGCTGCGAAATTTCATATAATAATAGTAATAATCATAATGAATAAATTATGGTTACAAAATGTTTGACAAGATTATCTCAGACTTGCTCTACATGGATGATCAGAAATTGTATTCAAAAGACGACAAAGATCTGAAAGGGCCACTAGTAACTGCAAAAATATTCATTGATGACACCAATGTGGAATTTGGCCTTGACAAGCGTGCAAAAGCTTTGTTCAAATGTGGTAAACTGACAGCCAATACCACAACCCAACTTGATCAAGGACCTGGACCAAGAAGACTTTTATAAGTATCTTGGGATACACAAAGGTGAAGGGATTCAACACAGATCAACGAAAGAGAAAATCAGGAAAGAGTATTATAGAGGTGTCATAACAGTCCTGAATACTGAGCTGAACTCTCAGAATAGAATTGTAGCTATAAACTCCCTGGCAGTACCAGTTGTCCAGTATAGCCTTAATGTCATCAATTGGAATCTGAGTGATCTCCAGTGTATGAACATAAAGACCAAGAAACTGCTGACACTAAAAAGGATGCACCACCCAAAATCAGATGTCTACAGGCTCTACCTCGCACGAAAGGAAGGCGGCAGAGCCTTAATCCAGCTTGAAATGTCCTATAAAACAACCACAATAGGACTCCAAGTGTACATCCAAAGTAATACCGACTGGATGATACAGCTGGTAAGGCAACATGAACAGAGTATGAAACTTCACTCAATCTCAAAGGAGGCATATAAATATAGATGACAACTTAATCTCCCTGATTATGAAAATGATAAGGAGGACACACCACCCACTAAGGTAACAAAAAAGTGTAAAACAAAAGCCAAACAAGAAAGCTTGAAAAAAATATCAAGACTGTGGCAAGGAAAACCATTGCATGGGCAATACTCCAAATGAGCTGGGGAAAACTGATGTAGATATGAGAAGAATTCATCAATGGCTGCAGAGTGTTGGTTTGAAAGCCAAAACAAAAGATTCATCCTAGTGCCATAAGATCAGAGTCTCCTCACTTGGAACTATCAAGCTAATGCCACCCACAATGAGGTAGACACAAAGTGTAGACTCTGCAATGACAAACTTGAGAGTATTGACCACATTGCTGTTAGTTGTTCAGTCCTTGCCCCTATGGAATATAAAACCAGGCATGATCAAGTTGGCCAATACTTGCACTGGAGCATATGTCGTCACTGAGGGAGAGAATGTTACCATCCTATGGGATTATGGAATACATACAGACAGGCAAATAAATGATAACAAACCAGACATCATCATCATCAAGACCTAAGACAAAAAAATATGCCTGTTAATTGATATGTCAGTGCCTACTGATAGAAACATTTTAACAAAAGAATTTGAAAAACTGTCGAAATAAAAGGACCTTGAGATTGAGATATCTAACACATGGCAGTTGAAAACCAAACCATCCCTGCTGTTGTAGGTGCTCTGGGAATGATCAAGAAAGGTACTGACAAATTTGTTGACCAATCTATGAGCCTCAAAAAATTGTGTTGACATCAACCACCCACATTCTCAGGAAGTTTCTCTCCATCTAATATATATGTGCCTTAGGTCTCTGGTTGAGACTTGATCAGAAGATGAAATAAATTGCAAATCAATTGGAAAATAATAATGACAATGATGCCGACGCCGACTGCCACAAATGACACCAAAATCTTTCTGCTGCATTGAGTACAAAAACAAAATACATTTTACAGCCTTCCCTATAGCTGAATTGTGAAATGCTTGGAAATATAGAATCTCTCTGGTTATTGGTAATTTTTTGCCAGACAGTATGAAGCAATGGAAAACAACTATGAACACTAGTGACATCAACATAAACTGTGGAATTTTTTAAGGCAATTCTCTATCAACACTACTCTTTTGCATGGCTTTCATTCCCTTAAATAAGATTTTGAATGACACAAAACATGGGAACAGAGTATATGATAAACACATTAATCACCTCCTTTCATGCATGATCTATAGCTTTTCACAAAAGACGATCACCAACTGGAACGACTTTTAACAGTAGTAAAAGAAATTAGTGAAATACTGGAATGGAGTTCGATCTTGATAAATGTGCTACAGCCACATTCTTCATGGGAAAACTCGTGAAAGCAAACAACATACGGAGAGACAAACCTAAGATCATCAAAGTATTAGCCCCTGAAAAAAATTACAAATATTTAAGTGCGTATGAAGGAAATAGCATCCAGCACTCACAAATGTATGAAAAAATTCAGAGAGCATGTTATTATAGAGCAAGAGCTATCCTAAAGAGTGAACTTAATGTTGGAAACAGGATTGATTCAATCAACACCTTAGCTATATCTGTTGTAATTTACAGCTTTAATATCATAAAATGGTCCATCTGTGAGATCAGTAAAATCGATATGAAAATATGCAAGCTTCTCATAATGCACTGCATGTATCACCCAACATCAAATGCAGATAAACTATACATCCCATCAAAGGCTGGAAAATGTGGACTGATGCAGCTGCAGCTGTTTCTAAAGACAGCAACTACAGGGTAGGGTTAGATACCTATCTGATCCAAAGAGGACTGATGCTTAAACTTGTCTGGAAGCATGAAAGTACAAAAACCTGTACTAAGTATCAGAAACTAAGAAATATGTAAAAGAATTAAAGATCAATGGAAAATAACTCACTAGGACCAGCAATCCTGAAGTTGGTACAAATATGACCCATCAATGGTTGGCCACATCTAGACTTTAATCAGAAACCGAGAGCATCATTATAGCAGCTCAGAACTAGTGTCTGCCCACCAGAAACTTTCAAGGAAGCATTCTTAAAAATGGTACTGATCTTGCTTGTTGCTTTTGTGGTGCAACCAGAGAAACAAATTGACCACTTTCTCTCTGGATGCTTTATGTTAGCCTCAAATGAAAATATTAATCACCATAATAGACTTAGTCAGTATTTGCATTGGATCATATGCTGTAAGTCTGAACTCTCATATCAGAATTGGTGGGAACACAAGCCTGCCAAAGTAGTTTTGTGGCACTCCATCACTTACGACGTCGAAAGTTCCAGTTGATCCAATCAATGGAACAGCCTGCTCGTGAAATTAACGTGCAAGTGGCTGAGCACACCACAGACACGTGTACCCCTAACGTAGTTCTCGGGGATATTCAGCGTGACACAGAGTGTGACAAGGCTGACCCTTTGAATTACAGGCACAACAGAAACAGGAAGTAAGAGTGAGAGAAAGTTGTGGTGAAAGA
>NC_068987.1:40302784-40308676 GCF_001194135.2 Octopus bimaculoides
AGAGTGTGACAAGGCTGACCCTTTGAATTACAGGCACAACAGAAACAGGAAGTAAGAGTGAGAGAAAGTTGTGGTGAAAGAATACAGCAGGGTTCGCCACCATCTCCTGCCGGAGCCTCGTGGAGCTTTAGGTGTTTTCGCTCACAACACCCGGTCTGGGAATCGAAACTGCAATCCTATGACCGTGAGTCTGCTGCCCCAACCACTGGGCCATTGCGCCTCCATGCCAAAGTAGTAGAAAATAATAATATCACCATTCTTTGGGACTTAAGTATTCAAACTAATTGTGCTATTCAGACCAATAGGCTAGATATTATGGTAAAAATTACACTGACAAAACATGTCTGATCAGAGATTTGTGAGGTCTCAAAAATGTGGTATCTAATAACATTTGTACCTGTAATCATCAGAGCTTTGGGACAATACCAAATGATGCTCGTAAACACTATGATCAAATACCAGGAAACCCAAAAGTATTAGAATTACAAAAAATTGTTCTTGTGGGTACTGCATCCTAACAGAAACATACTGAATTCTCTTAAAACTCTTTCAAAACTAAAATATTACAATTTAAGAACCTTAGTTCTCAGATGCTGGTCTGCTTCCTCTACAATATATCACTGCTAATCATAAATAACAGCCATAGTAAAACATTGAACTTTCTGTTACTTGAGGTCACTGGTAGAGACCTGGAACAGCTTATACGAAACAAAGCAAGAACATAAATAATGGTTTCAGATTTTGGCACAAGTCTACCAACTTTGGAGAAAGGGGGTTAGTCAATTACATCAACCCTAGTGCTTGATAGGGACTTTACGTTATCAACCCATAAAGGATGAAAAGCAAAGTTGACCTAAGTGGGATTTGAACTCAGAATGTAAGAGCTGGAACAATGTCACTGAGCATTTTGTTAGATGTGCTAACAATTCTGCCTTCCTTAATAATAATTATAATAACAATTCTAATTTTGGAACATGGTCAACAATTTTGAGGAGAGGTGGTAATTGATTACATTGACCCCAGTGCTCAACTATTACTTATTTTATCAACCCTAAAAGGATGAAAGACAAAGTTGACCTTAGAGGGATTTGAGCTCAGAGTGTAGCGAATAGGAAAAAATGCTACTAAGCATTTTGTCAGATGTGCTAATGATTCTGCCAGCTTGCTACTTTCTAATGATTTCTAATAGAAGTTCATTTTAGGGTAGGCTTTTGTCAATTAGTTTAGTTTCAGTAGTTCATTGGTACTTCATATTATTGACTTTAGAACAATGAAGTTAACCAGCATCTATGAGGAACAGAAAAATGGACAAGCCAACAGGGAGTCTCTGTAGGTTCACTCAACTATATAGAAATAGCAGCTATCTTATAAGCCAAAAGACATACAGAAAAATATCTATATTTTGAATTACCATCATTATCATCATCATTTAACATCCATGTTTATACTGGCATAGGTTGGCCAATGGTGAAAGGAACTGATGGGTTCAAAGACTACATGATGCTACTTTGGGTTGGATGCACTTCCTAATGCTAGCCACTTTGCAGCTGCACTGAGTGCTTTTCTCATGGCACCAACATTTGTGAGGTTACTATATAGCTTGCAAGGCTAAGATTCCTTTTAACTATGTGGGACTACAGTAGAGAAGGGAGGAGCGATAGCTTTATACTATAGGTTTAAGGGTTACAGCACAAGAGGAGGGGCCAGGATAGAACATGTCTGTTACTGTAGAAGAACTGGTGACTGACTGAGGGCTGGAAAGAAATAAATATTGGTTATAAGGTGTCAGAGTGAACCTTCAAGGTACAAAGTTTGCTGTAGCTACTAATCAAAGAGATGTGATCTGAACTTCTATATTGAAACTATACAATGCACTAGAGTCATTTGGTCATTTAATCCACTTTTTTTAACCTTCAATTTACTCTCTCACCTGTAGAAACAATGCATTGTGAAAAAAAGTCAACATCTATAGCTTTGATTAGCTGAAATAAATTAAATTATTTCAGAAATTGAAGAGATATTTGCTATAGCCATCATTCTATTTACTTTTAATATAAACTTTATTACAGCTGAATTCAGCAGAATTATTGGTGAACCAATGGAACAGCCAACTTGAACATAATTATTGATAGTGAATAGGAAATTAATTATAAAATTATCTGACTTAATAGTACAGTGGTTTATTCTTGTACACCCCTTGATGATGATATGCCTTGTCACTACCATCAGTCTTCTTTCCAGCAACTGCTACTCTTATATAATGTAGGGTAGCCATGTAGCTCCTCTGTAGTAAGACATCTGTGCCTATACTTCTATCAGACTTAGCCTCTCAACATATAGCATTAAGGCATTCCACTCAGTTGAGGAATGTTGTCTTGCAAGTTAGTTGGCGATATCACTCATATTAGAGCCATGAAAAAAGTATCTAGTATACTCTATAAAGTGGTTGGCATCAGGAGGGGGCATCCAGCCATAGAAATCATGCCAAAACAGACATTGGAACTCAATGCAGTCCTCCAGTTTGTTGGATACTATCAAACTGTCCAACCCGTGCTAGCATGGAAAGTGAATGTATGATGATGATGATGATAATGTCATAAGAGGTGACTAAAAGTGCTGGCATCAGGAAGGGCATCTGACTGCAAATTCAATGTCTCAAAAAATCCTATCAAACTCATGTCATGAAAAAGATGAGTATAAAATAATTGATTACTAATTAAAATTATATTACTTTCCACAGAACTGATTTTAAAAATAGAGTAATCATGGGTTGATAAAAATGAAGGAAATAGAATATCTGAGATTTGGTATATTTTGTACCAACACAGTTGGGGAGATATTTTTAATAAAACAGAAAGATGGAAGTACTTACAAAAGCCATTCCAAGGCATAAAGCATGGCAACAGGTTTTGGATTAATATTCATAGAAGTCAGCAATAATATTAGAGTGACAATACTCGAGCTTGGTACACCAGGTAGAGCCATTGTAACTATGGCTGTAAGAACTCTATTGAAATAAATGAAAACAGTTTCAAATTTTTTGATATAATAATCAGTTAGTATGGAGTGTATGTATCCAATTTTATTATTCTTTATCTGTGAAAATTCACAAAGTTAGTGTGACAACAAATAGAAAAGATGTTAAATAAAGAAAGATTGGCCAATCATAAATATAAAGTTGATATTTTTAACTGAAACTTAGGCAGTGTATTTCAACAGAAGTGTGGTAACAAAAGGGTTAGTTTTACAGTGCTACCACTTCTTAAATTACATTCAATGGAATACCTTGCCACTTCTCTCAGTAGCCCAGTTCATTCATATTGCTTCCTACCTCCTAGACTCTGCACAAAATCTTATGTACACCTCTTCTTTCCCAGAACATTGCCCTCTAGAATTCCTTCCTTGTCCATGCTTCTCCTGAAGTCATCAACTTGCAGTATTTTATGGGAATATTTCCTTCAACCAATGTTCAGCACCATAAATTTTGGGATAGAATTGAATAAGATGACCTGATATTTGACTTCTCTTTTATTTTTTTTTTACTTGTTTCGGTCATTAGACTGCAGCCATGCTGGGGCACTGCTTTGAATTTTTAGTCATATGAATCATCCCCAGTATTTTTTCTTAAGCCTGGTACTTATTCTATCAGTCTCTTTGCTGAACTGCTAAGTTACAGGGACATAAACACACCAACACTGGTTGTCAAGTGGTGGTGGGAACAAACACATACACAAAGACACACACATGGATACATACATGCACACACACACATACATACATACATACATACAACAGGCTTCTTTTAGTTTGTCTACCGAATCCACTTACAAGGCTTTGGTCAGCCTGTGGTTATAGCAGAAGACATTTGCCCAATGTGCCATGCAGTAGGACTGAACCCAGAACCATGTGTTTGGGAAGCAAACTTCTTACCACATAATCATGCATGCACTTATACTTCTTTTATTCATCCTACAAGGATGAAAGACAAAGTTGAACCTACAAAATTAAAACCCAAGGCATAAAGGGCTGTCGCTAGATACCACAAGACATTTTACATGGCCCACTTCCACTTCAACTACCTACTGCAGACAAGTGGTTGGAGTAAGGATGTATTGTAGTGCTTCCTATCATGACTCAACTTTAGTGCTGTGAGCTAACAAAGCACCTATTAAAACACTTTTGATACCAATTCGTCTGAGACTGCCCTTGGTTCTATGATATAAACTTCATATTTTAAAGTGGTTTAAGTTAAAACCTTCCAATTTCATATTAATTCATGTTCCAAACACAAACTTAATAATAACACAGTTGTTTCCTTTTATTCTTCATTATTTTCACAATTAACTGAAACTTAGGCAGTGTATTTCAACAGAAGTGTGGTAACAAAAGGGTTAGTTTTACAGTGCTACCACTTCTTAAATTACATTCAATGGAATACCTTGCCACTTCTCTCAGTAGCCCAGTTCATTCATATTGCTTCTTACCTCCTAGACTCTGCACAAAATCTTATGTACACCTCTTCTTTCCCAGAACACTGCCCTCTAGAATTCCTTCCCTGTCCATGCTTCTCCTGAAGTCATCAACTTGCAGTATTTTATGGGAATATTTCCTTCAACCAAACTCTCATGATCTGTGGTTATCAGTATAATCTTACATTATAAATATAATCTTAATACAAAGTTAGGTCATTGTTGATTTGCTATGATTACAATGATGAAATATGTACTGAGGTGTGAAAGTGTACTGGTTATAAGGAATTAAAGGTTGAGTCCCAAACATTCTTTTCATCTTGAATGTAGTTAACACAGGAAATATAAAAAAAGAAGGGAAGAGTGAAAAAGAAGAGAGAAGAGGAGAAAGGTGCAAGGGAATAAAGGGGTGAATAATTGCACAAAGCGAAAATTACAAGAAGTGATAAGGAAAGATGGAACAATAGTGCCAATTCATCTATGGTGGCTTACACCATTATCTGAGGATGTATATCTTCTCATATAAGTAAGGTGTAAAGGTCAGACTTGGTTTTTATGTATAACGAAGGTGTAAGAGAGTCTGCATTTTCTACTAGTTTTCTAATAGTTTCCATCTGATATATATATTGTTAACAAAGGTAGGGCAGTAACTCAGGGTTGTATATCAGGGATTATATTGTTTAATATACTCTTTCATTTTTTTTCAGGATGGTAAAGTATATTTGAGGGAACTCTCTTCTCAGCTGTCCAAATAGATTTTTCTTAACTCAATAATTCTTTCTACTGTAGGCAGAAGACCAAAAGTTTTGGAGGATGGGACAAGTCAATTACAACAAGCCCAATGCTCAGTTGTACTTATTTTATCCTGTTTTATAAGTAGAAAGACTTACACTAACAGTTCTGGAAGACGGAAAGATTTCCTTGTTGAGAGTCATAGAAGAATCTATATTGTGAGAAGAATTCACCCACAGGGCAAAACATCCAAAAATGTTTTATAGGCCTTGAAAGAATGAAAGGCAAAGTTGACCTCAGTAGCTGCTGCTGCTATAAATAATAATAATGATAATAATTGATCAATAAAGCCATAACTGAAGACAGCCGCAGAAAGAAGAAAGGCCTCAGTATGGCCTGGGTGGACTACCAAAAGGCTTTCGACAGTGTTCCCCACACGTGGATTCTGGAAACACTAGCCATAAACAAGGTGGCACCAATTATCATAAAATACATAGAGCACTCAATGAACAAATGGCAGACAGTGCTACAGCTCCAAACAAAAGAGGGACTTGTGAAAACGAAAGCCATCCCCATTAGAAGAGGAATATTCCAGGGAGACACGCTCTCTCCACTCCTGTTCTGCCTGGCACTCACACCTTTAACCGAATTGCTAAATAGAACTGGATGCGGTTACAAATGCTATGGAAAA
>NC_068987.1:40310758-40316344 GCF_001194135.2 Octopus bimaculoides
CGTTGATGAGATCAAAAATGAAAGTATCTATCTTCAACTCTTTCAATCTGGTCCACCAAACAACCTCTTTCGTTAAGGCTACCAGGCAAAGAAAAACAGCCTGTCCGTCCTGGCCAAAGGAAGGTGGTGGGACTATTTTTACAAAGGACTCAGCCAACAGCCAGATCTGTTCTACACACAACAGCAGGTATTTGACATAAACCCACAAGTCAGAAATACTTGGGCACTGGACAAAAGCATGCAGAACAGTTTTGTTGCTCTGCGTGCATCTTGAGCAAGCCCAGCTGACTGCACTTCTGTGCCTGTAGAGTCTATCCTGAACAGGCAGTTCCCCCTGGTAGCACTGCCAGGCCAAGGATTTCTGGAAACTATCCGTAGGCCCCAGCCTGAAAATTCTCCAGAACAGAGCAGCCAACTCATTTTTGTTGATACCTAGAGTCTCCCTGAGAATGTCGTTGCACTTAACTGCCACTAACCATCTACAGAAAGTTGTAGTGGAATTTCCACTGACCGCATTGCCTGACTGGCAGAGGAGTGTGAGCATCTGACAACACTCTAGGTGCCAGGTGCCCTGTCTTGGTCTACGTATGATCCAGGACTGCAGTTCAGTCAAAGAGACAAGCTGTGGGAAATCACATCTGACAAATGGTGACCACACCTGCTCAACGACTAGGAAGCACTGGAGATGTCGCAGCCTCGGCATGTGTCTGTGCATCAATAGCCACAGCATACCCAGCCCTCCATTTAGTAGGTGCTCAGCCCTCCATTTAGTAGGTGCTGACAGTAAATGGAGCACCTGACCACTGCAACGCATCACTTCCAAAGAAAGCAGAAAAGTAGGTGCTCCAGTTTGGTCAGACTCAAACTAGGACAGGGCACAATGGTGCGGTGGTAGATGATGGATGTAATGTAAGCATTCGCCACCTCTGCTAGACCTTACAGGGATAGCTTTCTCTTAGATTGGCTACCCTGCTTGCCACCTCACCCCAGTTCTTCTTCACCTGGAGATCTGGACAGAACCAGACCCTGAGTAATTTAACCAGTCCTTCTGTCCAACATCCCACAATGCTGTGAGAAGGCATGGACATGCCTCTCCAGGTGCCAAGTTGCAGTCCAAATGACTTCTGGTTAATTTTTGCTCTTGTCACTACCTCATATTCTTTTAAAGTGATCCCAGCCAGGTCTATGTGCTTGGTGTTCGACACTATGATGGTGACGTCGTCTATGTATGCTGACACAGTTCTCCCACATCCTAGTTCACACGGGATGCCTCTCAATGCCTTCAATTTCTGCAGTAGCAGCTCTAGAACCATCATATAGATGAGAGGGGACACCCTTGACAGACTGAATGCGTGAAATTGAATGGTTCGGATAGGTAACCATTCACCCAAACTACTGAACAGAAGTCGCTGTACATTGCTGTGATCCAGCCACAGAAAACAGAACTGAAAGTGGCCAAAATGAGAACAGCTGCCAAGTATTGACTTTAGATTGATCCAAATTGATCAATGCTCCAATCATGCCAGCTTCATTACCCACCCTGTCTATGATGTGTTGATATGAGGTGGAGGTTGTCATGGATGGATCTGCTTGGGATATTTGTACATGACTAATCAGTTCCTCGATGACAAGTGCCAATCTCTTCACTAGCCCTATGACCAAAATTTTGAAGTCTTGAAAATTTTCTGTTTGATTCCCCTTGTTTGGATCCTTTCTCAGAAGTGCCATTGCTCCTCAGCTCACAAAACTAAGAATTCTCCTGTTCTACAGCCAGTTGTGGTAGATATCTGCTAAGAGGTTGCCAGATAAGTCTGGTATATAATAGTAAAGCTTGTAAGGCAGACCATCCAAACCAGGCGATTTCCCCCCATCATTGCATCCCGTATTTTTGAAGCTGTTATCAGCATTTTGCAATACCTCATTCTACCTGCCAAGAATCATGGCATGCCATGCCATCGAGGTAGAAGTCCATCCTGTGTGCTGGCCCACCATTCATCCCAAGCAGTTGGGCAAAGTGCCACTAAAATACCACACACCTCTGCTCAAGCTCAAATACCGTGCACCCACTTTGGTCCACCAAAAAACTGAATTGTGGCTTTGTTGTTACATTGAACTTCTGCCATTCAGGCCCATCAAGCAGCTTTAGTTCCCTTGTTTCTTAGAGTATATGCCTTAGCTCTGACAATGCATCCTTCATGCTTAGTGTTGAAGAATTGGTTGAGGACAAATCTTGCTGCCAGCACATTGGTTACAATGCATCTCCTAAGTTCCTAATTAGCTTGCCCTCTATTCTATTTTTCCCCGTCGCTAGTACTTTGCTAGACCTAATCAATTCTGTTCTAATTGCCTTTTCAGGGCGTACCACCATTTGTTGTTGAGGATTGACCCTGTTAACACCTGCTCAGCTAACTCGCTAATCCAGTCTCTTGACCATACAGATGGCAAATTTGTAGTCTGTGTAGCTGATGATTTTAAAAAGTGAACAACTTATATTATTCTTACCTACTGGCCTACAGAAAATTCTATCTAGATACAACCTGTATGACCTGATGCAGTTAGACTAGGCCACACTGGCACATTTGGGAAATCCAGCCAGTATCTGTCAGACAGTTGAAAATATTTGAGCAGGTTTGCAAGGCTTTTGTACCCACCTCTTCTATCTGCTAGCCCCATATGGTCCAAATGTGGCTCTAAGGCAGTGTTCCAGTCACCCATAAGCACTAAAGGATGAGGCGTTCCCAGGAAAACTTTTAGGTATCTGAAGAAGCCCAGTTGCCCAGCCCCTGTCAGAGCATAGACAGCCACTAGTGTGAAGGCACCCCTGTCACTACTGGCCCATCAACTTACCTTCTGGGTCCAGGAAAATAGTCCTTATCTCGAGATCCAGGCCTCTCTGGAACAACACTGCAGTTCCACCTTCCATTCCCAGCTGACATGGAGATAAATATATTTTGTATCCACTGAAAATGGGCATGAACATCTGTCAGTAGAGAGTCTGGTTTCACTGATGGCTACCACATCAACACTTAGTGACCTGAGGTTGTCAAGTAGATGACCCTATTTCCAAGGTAACCCCAGGTCATGTGCATTTATACTACCTATCATAAGTGAGGCTATGTTGTATAGAAGCAGAAAAGGCTACTTAGTGTGATTTTGTTGGTGAGGTGGGGACGGTTATTCTATCCCCATGGTTATTTGTAGCTGTTTCAACAAGCAGTTCATTGTTCAGTCTTTTGTTTACATCTTTCTCAAAGGCCCTAAATCCTTCAGGATATTTTATTTTAATTTTGTTGTCTGTTTTGTGATGTTAGCAGGAATCTTATGTGTGGCAGTGTGTTGTTTGTTGGTGTGACAAAAATCTGTGTTTATGATGTCTGTATGGTTGTATATGTGTGCCATTAATTCTTTATTATTTGTGTTTATTGCTGTGTAGTTGATGATTGTGTGTTGCTGGTGTTGGAATGTGTGAGCTGCGAGTTGTGTATGGGAGCTGGGTTGTGCTTGTGGTGGTGGTGATGGTGCTGATTGGGATGCTGTTGTTGTTGATGGTGCTGGTGTGGTTGTTAATGGGGGAGGTATTTGTGTGTTTGTTTTGTCAAGTGTCTCCTCACTGTCATCATACCTGCCAGATTTTTATGTTTAGTTGGTGAATTTTAGTTCCTTTTAGTTTTTGACCAGGCAACTTGTTGCCATTTAGGCTCTTCTTCCTCCACCCTCTGTGCAGGACAAGTCTGAGTATTTGGAAAAAAGAAGAGTCAAATCTTGTGGGTTTTTTTTGGTTGTACTTTATTAGTAAGGTTGTTGTTGTTTTTGGGGGTACTATGCTGTTGTTTTTGTTGCTATCTGGTGTGTGGAAGCCATAGATGTTGGCGAGTTGTTTATTTTGTTTGCTGTTGTTGCTGCTGCTGTAATTGGTGTTACTGTTACTGTTGTTTTTACTGCTCTAGTGGTTACCTGTTTCTGCTGGTACTGTTGCTGTTGCTTTTGTTGTTGTATTGGAGGTGAAGCAGTAGCATGGTTTTCTCTTTTGTTTGCCTGGGGCAGAAAGCATTTAAGTGGTTTGTTTGGACACATATATGGCATATTGGCTTTCTACCTTCTACTGCTACAAATAATTTTGCACCTCCAGGGAGCTCTATTAGATCTGGAATCTCCTGTGCAGTTGTGAAATCTGCATGCAACAAGAGTTCCATCCCTGTACCATACTAGTTTTCTATTTTAAATCAATGAATTTGTAGAATTTAAATTCTGTCCTCTATGCCATACAACATGACTGCTGTCAGCAAGATGTCCACTTCTGTGGCACCTCTGCTACCTTCACTTAAATGACCCTCCAACCGAGGTATGTGGGAATCATATACAATTCCTCCGTTTTAAGGGTTGTTGTGGAATTTTCTTTGGCCAGCTGTTCAGTTGAAAACCTCACCTCTACTGTGCCTTCTGATTCCATAGAGGTTTCTGGTATTTTTTGACCTGAATTTGTGTAGCTCTTTCTATTTTTCTTGTTTTCAAAGATATACATTTGTATATAATTGTTTGTTGTCTCATTTCTTCTTGCACCTCCTCTGGTGTGTTAAGGTGTACTATCCTGCCAGTTCTGATTAGATACATTTTTGCTCTAGCCAACTCCTCTTCTGACAATTCCACCTCCTCTGTTCTCCAACACATCTGAGCAAACCCACTATGTGTTTGCTTAGAAAAAGCCACTATTGTCTGTGCTTTGCTAACTTTTTCTTTGTTTGATATGGTAGGGACAGTGGTGGTGAAATCTGCAGGTGCTTGATGTGAAAGAATTCTTTTTTTCTTTCTCATCAACTTCCCACTTATAACTGTTGTTGTTACTCTGGCTGGTCCTCATGATGGTAGTGGTAGTAGTGGTGTTGCTGTTTTCATCCACCCACTCCTTCATACTCCCGTCGGTGCTGATGGGGGTGATGATTCTGTTGTTGCTGTTGCTCTTCCTCTCCCTCTCAACCACATTAGGTAGTGGAGGAAATGAAATCTCACAGAGGCTGTTACAAGAAATGTCAGCACCCTTGATTTGAGAAGCCATGTTTGCAAATTTTGGTTTCAAAATATGAAATTTTGAGTTGTTAAAAGTCAAAATTCACTCTTAAAGGGTGAGTGCTTTGCCACTCCAGCTGGCCCTGCTTGTGGCAATCTGGGTTGTCAAAATTACAGTTCAACAAAATATGGAAAAACAAACAGTAAAACAACAAATTTGACGAAAAATTAACAGAGCTCTGAACACATGGCTGACAGCTTCAGACACAAATAATAATAATGATAATAATAATAATAATAATAATAATAATAATAATAATAATAATAATAATAATAATAATAATTAATTCTTGTTTTATTGGCCACAAGGGCTAATATAAATCAAAAACATGTAATGACAAAGACAGGATGAAAAGCACAAAGGGTTTTGTCTGAAAAGAAAACATTCGTGTAAACATTAATAACAGCGAAAAATATAACAAATAAAACCCCCAATAGGGGGAGGCGCTTTGAAAGGTTAGACGTGGAAAAATCCATAAAAGCCACGGCAGCCTGGTCAGGAGGGGTAGAGAGCCCCTTCTC
>NC_068987.1:40317188-40324533 GCF_001194135.2 Octopus bimaculoides
GCCATAGCCTGAGCGCATCACCAACCACGGCATGCCAAGGCCTCCGTTTAGTGGCTGTTGACAGCAGATGGAGTACCTGACCCTTTGACAGAAAGTCGAAGTGCAAGTGTACCAGCTTGGCCAACCAGCGGTCGGGACAAGGAACGACGGTCAATCGGTAATAGATGACAGATGCGATGTATGCATTCGCCACCTCTGCTCGACCTTTCAGGGACAGCTTCCTCTCGGCCCATTTCTGGGTGAGATTGGCCACCCTGCTCGTCACTTTGTTCCAGTTCTTCCCCACCTGGAGGTCCGGACCGAACCAGACCCATTGCAGTTTAATGGGACCGTCTGTCCAGCGCCCTGCGACACTGTTGGACGGCATGGACTTGCCCCTCCAGGTGTCCAGTTGCAAGCCCACCGACTTTTCTGCATTAATTTTTGACCCTGTCACCACTTCATACTCGTTTAGCATCTTGCCAATCAAGTTGATGTGCCTGTGGCTCAACACCATCACAGTGACATCGTCAGCATAGGCAGACACACTCTTTCCATATCTCAGATCACGCGGGCTCAAGAGTCAATACATACAGGAGGGAGAGAGATGGCATCCTTCACGAACCGAACGCGAGGTGTTGAACGGCTCTGAGAGGTGACCGTTCACCTGTATGACCGAACAGATACCACTGTATAAAGCAACTATCCACCCGCAGAAGACCGGACCAAAACTGGCTGCCTTGTTATGTATTCTTTTGGTTCATGTTGGGATAATAAACAACTCACTGAAGGTGTTATTATGATTCTACGTGTTTATTTACTTGGCATGTTTACAAACAGTATATATATAGCAGAGTGGTACACACTGTGCGTATCCACCTTAGACACAATTCATACTGTTTAGTAGATGCGCTTCACAAAATAGTACTACTAGTGGGGATGTATTCATATATACGTATACCTATGCATAAACATAGATATGAACATGTAACATCCCTTCTTGAAAAAAAAAAAGGATCTTTTGGCAATGAAAAAATAGAAGTAATCTCCCTTACGCTAATGGATTATCAGCGCAAGGGTGGCAATACTGCAGCAGAAACCGTAAGATTATTCTGCCCACATACATGGTTTTCTGTTTCCTAATCTAGCAGAAATAGTTATTTTCTTTTTTTTCTTTTAATGGTATCGAATCGGTGGTAAAATGTTCGGTCTCCATCTGATGGATCTTGTGCTCTGCACTGGTGTCTGAGGTGTGCTGTTGATGGGTGGTTGGTGCCCGTTGGGGTGATGATTCTGTGTGTGCTGTCATCTGCTGTGGTTCTTGTTGGTGTTGTCACTGATGCTACAGGTGTTGCGCATGTTATCCTCGATAGCTTTGGTGTTGGGCAGATGTGGGCCCTGTTACGTCTAAGCTGCCTACCAGATTCAGTTTCTATAATATATGATCTTGGAGTTTCGCTTCTACTGACAACTTGTGCTGGGATCCATGTTTTGGTTATAGGATCTTGAGTATGCACATGTTGTCCTCCAAGTATCTCAGGTCAGTATTGTGCATGTTTGTTGTAATATTTCTGTGCTTGTTCTTGAGTGGCTGCTAGCTTTGCCCTTGTCTGTTCCTGGTCAATAGGAGGTTGGATCTTAGTTGGCAAGGTGGTTTTGTATTTCCTGCCATTCAGCATTTCTGCTGGGGATTTCATGTCAGCTCTCAGTGGTGTTGCTCGTAGGGACAAAAGAGCCAGGTGTGGGTCTTCCTTAGTTTCTTGGCATTTGACTAGTGTTCTCTTGACTGTCTGCACCTGTCTTTCTATGAATCCATGACCTTTGGGGTAGTGTGGAGATGAGGTTATAATGTCGAACCCATACTCATCAGCCAGCTTTTTGAATTCCTGAGATGTGAACTAGGTTCCATTGTCATATATGATCTGCTCTGGTATTCCTTGCTCTGCTAGAAGTCCTTGAACCACTGTAGTTATTGTTTTGGCTCTCAGGTATTTCACTTTTCTCACAAATGGGAATTTGGAGTAGTAGCAGACCATAATCAAGTACCATTCTTGGTTCTCTGTGAACAGATCTATAGGAAAGTTGGTTATACATCATTAGATGTATACCTGACTTTCCTATATAAAATTAAGAATATAATGGAACGCTGAACTCCAGACTATCAACTTAAACAACATTTATTCAGGTGGTAAATATATACATCTTTAGCTCTTGTTGTTACAGCTTCTGTGTGTGTGAGCATAGTTGTTGGGACGTTGTTATGTAGATGTAAGCGAGCTGTCGAGCGTAAGTCCGAAAGATGGAGAGTGACAGCTAAACACGTCCATGCTCATGGTCGGCCGACCGAGAAAGAGATAGAATTAAGCGGGAAAGCTTGCTTGTTTAATTCCACGCATGCGTGAGACTACGCATGCGCACAGCGTTACTACAGATCTACTCCAATAGTCTGCCATGGCCTTCTTGGAATGTCACTGGATATCATTTCCTCCTTTTGTTGTGAGTTTCTGTACTTTTGACAGATGTGACATGTTGAAACCATCTTTTCTATGTCTTTGTACATACCTACCCAATATACAGCTGACTTGGCTTGGAGTTTGCATTTTTCCATTCCCAGATGCCCTTGGTGGATCTTGTTAAGAATTTCTTTTTGCATTGATTTGGGCATAATTATTTGGGATCCAGCCATCAGGATTCCATTCTCCACTGATATGTCATCATGGATGGCTCAATATTCACGAATGAGGGGCTGCACCTGATGTCTCTTCTCTGGCCACCCCTGAATCACCATCTGAGTAAGGAGCTGGAGTTCTTCATCTTTGCTGGTCTCCTCTTTGATTTGTTCCAGCTTTGTTTTTGTCCCATTTACAATGTAGTGGACCTTTACACTTAGTCCTTCCATCTCCTGTTTATCATGTGAGGATAGTCTGGAAAGAGCATCTGCCGATATCAGGTCTTTTCCTGGCTTGTACCTGATATTGTAGTTGTATTTTTGGAGCCTCAACAGTAGCCTTTGTAGTCTGGCTAGTGAATTTTGTGAGTTTTTTTTTGTCTATTTGTTCTAGCGGGTGATGGTCTGATTCAATGTTGAAATGTCTGCCATACAGGTATGTATGAAACTTTTCACAGCCATATACTACTGCCAGGAGTTCCCTTTCAATGTTTGCATACCTTGTCTCTGAGGGTGAGAGAGCTTTTGAGGCATATGCAATAGGTTTACCTTCTTGTATCAATGCTGTGCCAACTCCTCTCATAGAAGCATCAACTTGGAGTGTTACTGGTTTATGTCTATCATAGTACTGCAGAGTTGTCTCCTTACTGATGAGCTTTTTGATTGCGTTGAAATCCTGTGTGTGTGAAACACACCAATCAAACTCTACGTCATCTTTGTTTAGTTCTCGGAGATTTGCAGTGTGATCGGCCAGCTTGGGTATGAAGGCTCCCATGTAGTGGATGAGTCCCAAGAAGCTTCTGAGTTCCTTCTTATCTTTGGGTTCTTTGATGTCACTGATGGCTTCCACTTTAGCGGGGTCTGGTTTCACTCCCTCTGCTTTGATCACACACTTGTCTGCATTGAGTCTGATACCTGCTTGTTGGGTTTTCTCCATAGCTTCATGTAAATTGAAGTCATATGTGATCTCATTCTTGCCATGCACTTGGATATCGTTTGCTATCCCAATTGCTCCCTTGCAGCCTTGGTAGGTCTCATCTATTTGGCGTTGGAGAACATCTTGGCTCACCTTCAATCCAAATGGGAGTTGGTTGAATCGGTATCTGGCAAATGGTGTGTTGAAGGTAGTTAGCATCGATGATTCTTTGTCTATCTTTACATTCCAATACCCATTACTGGCATCCAGTTTTCTGAATATCTTGGATCCAGCAAATGATGGTGTGATTTCTTCAAGGGTAAGAATTGGGTAGTACTCTCGTTTTAATGCCTTGTTCAGATCTCTTGGGTCGAGGCATATTCGTAGGGTATCATTGGGTTCTTTTTTTATTACAATTGAGTTCACCCAGTCAGTTGGCCGTGTCACTTTGGTGATTATTTCTTTTTTTTTTCCATTCTGTCTAACTTTTCCTTCAGCTTCTCTTTTAATTCTAGTGGAATGCGGCGAGGTGGGTGGACAATTGGTTCGGCATTGGGGTCAACTGTTATATGGTATCGACATTTCTCAAAACACCTGACTGTATCGTCAAAGCATTCTGGGTACCAGCCATATACGAATGCTTGAATCGTTCCCTATGCAATATCACAGCAAACAAATCCCTGTTTGGAGGAGTATGCGTTGTTTTTGTAGGTGACTGGAAGTAGATTCTACCTGTTGTTAAACTTGGTAGTTGAACCCAAATAGTGCAATCCACCTTGAAAGCATCATACATCTGGAGTTCTGTAACAGAGTTGAGTCTGAAGAAAAACATGAAGGTACAAAATTCTTCAGATGCAACTTTCACAGCCTATTTAAGTAACATTGGTTCCAGACAATGTTTGTTCTTTGACCCACTGAGGAATGTGATTCGAATTAGGCCAGATTTTGTACTCAAAACGTCATCTATTTCTGAAATATGCAAATTTGTTTTTAATGATTTAAATGAAAACTACAAATTCGCATCATGGCTATGTTCACAAGTTGTCATCGCCTCAACCAATGAAGTGGTAAATGGTGTGAATGAGCACATGATTAGCAACTTTTCTGGGGAAAGTCGAGAGTACCGTAGTTCGGATACAATAGATGACAAAAACTGCCACCAGTTCCCACAGGATTTCTTGAACAACCTCAGCAGAATTTGAACTCAGAACATAAAGACGGATGAAATACTGCTCAGCATTTTGGTAACGATTCTGCCAGCTCACCACCTTTCCAATAATAATAATAAGCATTTTTCTTCCATAGCAACAGAGTTACAAAACATGTGGAAACCATTCATTTATTCTTTTTATTCTTTTATTTGTTTCAGTCATTTGACTGTGGCCATGCTGGAGTACCACCTTAAGGGAGTTTTTAGTTGAAGAAATCAACCCCAGGACTTATTTGTAAGCCTAGTACTTATTCTATCAGTCTCTTTTGCCAAACCACTAAGTTATGGAGAAATAAACACACTAGCATCAGTTGCCAAGTGATGGCAGGAGACAACCACAAACACATAAATATATACACACACACACACACACACATAATGGGCTTCTTTCAGTTTCTGCCTACCAAATCCACTCACAAGGCTTTGGTCAGCCTGAGGCTATAGTAGAAGATGCTTGCCCAAGGTGCCATGCAGCGGGACTGAACCCAGAACAATGTGCTTAGGAAGCAAGCTTCTTACCACACAGCCATGCCTGCCGCATGTGTATGTTTTAACTATACAATGTCATATTTGATTGGATTAATAAATACATCATCAGATGATTTACCAAAAGTATTTCTTACCCTTTAAAATCGATGTTGCAATTATTTAGTTTGTTATAAAAAAAAAGGTCCTATTGTACAAGATATGTCACAGATTAAAATACTTTAATTGAAAATCTAAAAATAATATTTAACCTTCTATGATGAGTGAAGCTTTGTTTAAATTTTGATAAGATTTCCTAAGTCACTACAAACTCTAAATCTTAAGATCTAGAGCTTGTAGGGAAAAATATTTAGTAACATATAAACTCCAATGAAGCACTCCAAAAATTTTCAGTAGGATAAGTAGAATGTAATAAATTTGAAGCCCAAGATTTTATTGTATATTTGTTCTAAAAAAAGTCATAGTATTTGTGAAATAGTTTCAATTCAACTTGAGTCACAACCACAATAATATAATTGAGCAAATGAGAAAACAAGCCTTCATGTGGTTACTCAATCTTTGAAAAAAAAGCAGCTAAATCATTGTCTAAGGACACATTGGCTGATGATGTTCTTTTTGTACTGTTGCTAGGAAAGGGATGAGATGGTTATGGCTGGAATATCTTCTTGATCAGGGCTAATCTAGTGTGTATATAACAGTAACTGAATGTGAATGTTATTTAATGAAGTCAAATAGTCATGATAGTAATTAAATTGAAAGAAAAGTAAGATGTGTGGAATAATGTTTCTGAGGTATTTGGAAGAGATATATTCCAATTTAGCTTTTAGTAGCTATAGAGTCATAAGGTCAGCAACTAGTCTCACTTTCTGTAATACTGGGAAACAAATTAACCCCTGGATAGGATCCTAATAAAATTTCAACAAAATCACTGTCTTATTATTGCACATAATCCTAGTGAGATGGTTGATGAGTGAAGGTGATTGAAAATTAAGTAACTTGTCCCAAAATAACAAAACACCAACATAATCAAATGCACAACTCATTTAACTATAATTAAGCTTAGTTATCTCATCCACTCAATTACTGAGTATTAAATTAGCTGCACAAAGTAGTTAGTTGACAAGATAAAATAGCTAACCAAACAAGATAAGATTGTATAGAATGAAATGTCTCAACCTGAACACAATAAAACATTCGGAATAGATTCAAAACTGTGATACATGATCAGGAAGTTCAATTATCCTGTTCACTCAGCCACTCCAACTCTATCATATGAAGAGGAGTGAAATTTTACTAATAGAAATCCTTCATTTAAGCCAAATTAGACATCAAACATCAAGACAAGTAATGAACTGAAAACTTTCAGATGAAAAATGGCCATGCTAGAAGGCATTGTAACAACAGTAATGAAAAGCTTGACTTAATGTTTGCACCTTCACATAACACCATAAATTATCAGAAGTGGTATGAAGAAATCAAAATCCTTAGAAATACCCAATGCTTCCTTTAGGCAGAAATACACAACATGTAAGAAGATGAGGGTAATTTGTGAAGGCAACAGAAACATACAGGGGTTGGACAAAATAATGGAAACACCTAGCATCGTAGCATCATAATTTTGAAATAGCTATAAAACTGTCAAAACCTTGTTTACTTTTATGTTTTTTGATCTCTTATTATTGTTGCTTAATATGTTTTGCTATAACTGCTGCTTCTTTTCAGATCTCATCAGAAAAAGGTAATTAAAATTCATTAAAATGACAGATCTATCGGACTTTCAAAGAGGTCAAATTGTTGGTGCTCATATGGCAGGCACTAGCATAACGAAAACAGCTGAAATGTTTGGTGTATCAAGAAGTACTATCTCGAAAGTAATGACAGCCTTTGAACAAAACTCTGGAAGAAAACCAAAACTTTCAGATAGGGACTGTCAAACTCTTATGTGAATTGTTAGAAAGGATCACAAAAGTACAGCTCCCCAAATTACTGCAGAGTTTAATGACCACCTCGAGAACAGAGTTTCCGCAAAAACCATTCACCGGGAGCTGCACAAAGCCGGATTTCATGGGAGGGCTGCAATCAGAAA
>NC_068987.1:40324951-40330079 GCF_001194135.2 Octopus bimaculoides
TTATCTGATCAAATTCGTCCTATAGTTGCAGAACTGTTTCCAGAGGGAAACACAATCTTTCAGGATGATAATGCACCAATTCACACAGCTAAAGTTGTTACTGAATGGCATGAGGAACATTCTAGTGAAGTTGAATATCTTATTTGGCCACCACAGTTCCCAGATCTCAATATTATTGAACAATTACGGTGCATTTCAGAAAAACAAGTAAGGAGTCGATATCCTCCACCATTATCACTACAAGAACTAGAGACTGTTTTAGCTGAAGACTGGACAAAAATTCCTTTGGAAACGATTCGAACTCTGTACGAGTCCATAAAGCATAGAATTCAAGCTGTAAATACTGCCAAAGGTGGTCCTATCCCATATTAAAATTAATTTGTTTGAAATTTTAAGGTGTTTCCATTATTTTGTCCAACCCTGTAATACAATTGAGGAGTATTTTGTAAAGTGTGCAATGTTAAGTTTTAAAGCAATCAGTAGATAAGATCCAAGAGGAAGTATAGTAATAGAAGCACAACGAGATGAAACTTCCAAGCTTCATATAGCTCATGTGTAACGGGGAAGACCTTTTATTATTCCCTGAATCTGTCTGAATCAGTTTCGTATGTAGTAAGGTTTGAAGCCAAACTGGATAAATAATATCAACAACAGCTGAATCGCCATCAAATCACATCCTAATATCTTATAAAAGGAAGGCTACATAATATTGTGTAGTCCTAGATAAACTGTGTCTAAATAAAATTGGATAGTCATGGTTGGGAAACTTTTGATTACAAGTCTGCTACATCATGTCTGATTTGAGGATAAGCAACCAAATTTTACAGTAATAAAAATTGTTACAACAACATGGATTTTAAGATGTATTTCTCTGGAGGTAGTTTGAAATATGCTATACTGTTGCTGTAAACTAGACTGAGAATAAATGCACAGTTTGGTCAGCCATCACTTGCAAATAAGTATGGTTTGCTAACATGACCATGCTTTTGCTAATTGTTTCATGCAATCCTAAGCATTGGGTCATCCCATAAATAATGCAGTTCTTTTATACTTCTTTTATTTTTCAAAATTAAGACAACCAAAGTTCTTTTTTAATCTAAAATATACTCTCCTTCATTTTCTACAATGCTCTTCCATCTATCTGGTAGTCTTGCAAGGCCCCTCTTCCAAAATTTACTTGTTCATGATGAAAAATACTCCTCCAGTACTGTTCTGACCTTGTCTGCAGAATTCATATCTTTTGCATTCAAATGATTTTGAAGACTGCGGAATAAATGATAATCAAAAGGAGCAATGTCTGGTGAATATGGTGAGTGGGGCATCATTTCCCATTCAATCTGCTCCAGCTTTTGGAATGTAATCCTTTCTGTATGTGGCCGAGCATTATCCTGATGGAAGGACACCTTTCATCTTGAAACTAGAGATGGTAATTTTTCTTCTAGTGCTGACTTAAGCTGTGCACAGTAAATCTCCTTTGTTATCATTTGGTTCGGGTTTAAAAGTTCAAAGTGGACTAAACCTTTCATACCCCACTAAACAGATAACAACACCTTATGTGGATGAAGACCTTCTTTAGCCTAAGGTGCTGGTGTTTCTCCTTTCCCTACCCACTATCTTCGACGCTTCACATTTTCATAGAGAACCTCAAAAAGGTTTATTTGTGAGATATGACAGCAAAGAAGAGCATATATTCACTCTCTGTGTGCAATTAAACTCGGAAAGTTCATGAGGAACCCATTGATCCAATTTTCTGACTTTTTGCTGATGGCATGCAGGTGTCGATGAATGATTGAATGACCAAATCCAAGCCTCTCTGCTAGTTCCGCAACAATTATGATGGGATTTTGTTCCACCAAGGTTTACAAGATGTCCTCATCAAGCTCTACAGATCTTTCAGGACATTCTCGTCAAGCTCTACAGATCTTCCAGGATGAGGTTCATCTTCTAGGCCATAGTTTCTGGCTCAGAATTTCTGGGACCACCGTTGACAGTGGCTTGCGCTTATTGTCTTATCTCCATATACTGCATTAATATTCCTCACACTTTCTGTTGTGTTGTTGCTTTTATTGAACTCATAAAGCAAAATATGCCGAATATGCTCTTCGTTACTTCCATTATAGCTTTGTAAAAATAACTTAAAATTGAACTGCACTCTTCAAAATTTACACTAAGAATGACAAGGTAAAATTACTACCTGCTTTTATAGCAAGTTGATGCAAGTAGTTTATCCTGTTCCCCTCTGACTTTTAGCTCAAGCAATTGAAAAACAAAAACGCATTATTTATGGGATGACACAATAGAGAGACATCTTCTTAGTCCTTTCACTTTAACCCAGCAGAAAATCCAATCTAATGTGGAAAAAATATAAATAAAAATGACTTTAAATTTTGTTTGTGTTTGACTAATACATATTAAAAATTGTTAATTATGGGATGAAAACGAAGACTTAATTTTATAGATATAACATAATGAAATAAGAAAATTTATAAAATATGTAAGTTCCAAAAATGCTGCTAGTTCTTATTACTTCTGTGATTTAATAAATCCACCCTTGCCCACCAAAAACAAACCATCCAAAACAAAACAAGAAATAGTTAACTTACACAAGTACTATCATATTGCCAGCATTTAGATCAACACCTTGGTAGTTTGCTAGGAACAGAGCTGCTGTTACAATGAACAAAGCACTGCCACCCGCATTTAATGTCACTACTAGAGGTAGTGATACTCCGATCACCCGTTTATCAGCACCATTTCTCTCCACAAGACTAGATTCCATTTCTGGAAAGGCGGCAGAACTAAAGTAATAGAAAAAAATGAATAAATAAAAAGAGTTGTTGAAAATGAAAAATGATTTCTTTTGACTATTCAATGTTTAAACTAGTTATTTAAAGTTATTTTTAAATCCATTATACTATAGTTATAGGTGCAGGTGTGGCTATAGATTAAGAATTTTACTTCCCAGCCACATGATTTTGGGTTCATTTTCACTACATGATACAGCCGACAAAAGCTTTGTGAGTAGATTTAGTAGACGGAAACCGAAAGCCCATTGTATATACGCATATATTCTTTTATGCATTTCAGCCCAAAGGGTGTGTTCATGCCAGAGCACCACCAGTATTAGAAAATTACCATTTTTAAATCTCACAACGTGAGATATTCAGCAACAGTACTTTGTAGTAAAGATTGCTTGCCAACATAACATGGCAGTCCTGGTTTAGGACTAATGTTGCTGTAATTTAGCCCCAGGAGACATCGTCTCCAGCTGGCTATATGACATGATCTGTGTCCTTATATTTTCAAACAAGGGAATCTAGCACTCCAACTCAGCTCAAAACAATATCTGTGTATCGCAATTTCTGGGTTATTTCCCTTCATCAGCACAGAATAATTGTTTGAAAACTATATATTTCGAATGGGAATTTGGCAGCACCACCTCTAACTGAACAATTATTCTGTGCTGATGAAGAGAAATAACCCAGAAATAACAATACTCAGATATTGTTTTGAGCTGAGTGGGGGTGCTAGATTCCCTTGTTTGAAAATATAAGGACACAGATTGTGTCATATAGCCAGCTGGAGATGTCTCCTGGGGCTAAATTCCAGCAACATTAGTCCTAAACCACGACTGCTATGTTATGTTGGCAAACAATCTTTATTACACCACCAGTGTTATCACCCTTTTCAATGGCCATTCTTATGTGATTGACTTTTGGTGAAGGAGGGAGTTCAATATTGCTGTTTTCTTTTGAGTTTCTTGCTGCAATGTAAGTTTATCTGGGACCTTGTATAGGAGGAGGTCAAGTTGTTTCTTGAAAACATCTAGTTCCACTTCACATAGATCTCTCAGATGTTTGGCAAGGTATTAAATAGCCATGGGCCCTTGAATCCCAAACTATTGCAGTACATGTGATATATGTATATATATAAGATTCACTTGAATTAGGTACTTAAATTGAGGCACCAAGCCAGTCTGGTATAGTCTGCACAGCTCAAAGTTAGGTGAATAAAGAGCAAATAAGTAACAAGGATGTCCAGGTATCAATGCATCATGACTGTTTCAAGCAGCTCCATTTAATCTATCAATGAAAACATTACATCAATTTGAAAGAAACCATTCTCCTCAGATGCAGACAACCATACAGATTTCCAATATAGAGGATAAATCATTGTTTTTAGCACAATTTACATCAGTTCTAAAATCTGAAATAATTACATTGTTTTCCTTTGCTATGTTTGTGGCAGAATGAACTTAGGGAAAAATGTATATCTAAAGCCTGCTATAATTTAGAGAGTAGTGGGAGGGGGTCAAGAAAAAGGAATGGTGAGATAGTTAATTTATATTTATCTTTATTATATTTATAAGATTTTATGCAGCATATAGTCTACAACCCTTTAGAGTTAAATCCATTGGGAGTTGACAGTTATGTTCCAGTTGATGGTAATAAATTAATTAATGTCAGATACCCTCCCCGGCCCTTATTTTACTGGGACTATATATCTAGCTTTATCTACATAAAAGGATATGTTTCAGAGTTGCTAGTAAGAGAATGACTGATGGAGAAGAGGTGATAACTAGAAGGAGGAAGGGTTACAAGGTGTATCATAACTTAGCCAATTTGATATATCAAAAATTTAGAAAAGAATTTTAGAACAATATAATGGCAAAAGGATAGATAATTAAACTTAAACCTTAGAAATTGGGTACTTTAATACATAAGACAAAGTTCATAAGGCCTTTTCTAAGCATAAGCCAGTCCACTTATGCGTACCTTTCTTCATTGGACACTAAACTCCACTTGCAAAGACCTGTTGAGGCAAGTGAAATCGAAATCGAGTTTAAATTGGACACTAAACTCCACTTGCAAAGACCTGTTGAGGCAAGTGAAATCGAAATCAAGTTAAATTCGACGACTGGCACCCATGCCAATGTCGTCTCCTTCATTGGACACAAAACTCAGCTTGTGAAGACTTATTGGGGCAAGCGAAAGCGAAATCGTGATGGCACCTGTGCCCAGTGTCGCCTTTCTGGCACTTGTGCCTGCGGCATATATAAGGACATTCGAGCGAGATCGTTGCCAGTGCCCCTGGACTGGCTCTTGTGGCACATAAAATACACCATTTT
>NC_068987.1:40330386-40334228 GCF_001194135.2 Octopus bimaculoides
TGAGACCTAAATCTAAGGCCTCAGCCAGTCCACTTATGCGTACCTTCCTTCAGTGGACACTAAACTCCACTTGCGAAGACCTGTTGAGGCAAGTGAAATCGAAATCGAGTTAAATTCAACGACTGGCACCCATGCCAACGTCATCTCCTTCAGTGGACACGAAACTCAGCTTGCGAAGACTTATTGGGGCAAGCGAAAGCGAAATCGTGATGGCACCTATGGCCAGCGTCGCCTTTCTGGCACTTGTGCTTGCGGCATGTGTAAGGACTTTTGAGCGAGATCGTTGTCAGTGCCCCTGGACTGGCCTTCATGCCGGTGGCACGTAAAAGCACCCACTACACTCTCTGAGTGGTTGGTGTTAGGACGGGCATCCAGCTGTAGAAACTCTGCCAAATCAGATTGGAGCCTGGTATAGCCATCTGGTTTCACCAGTCCTCAGTCAAATCGTCCAACCCATGCTAGCATGGAAAGCGGACGTTAAACGACGACGATAATGATGATGATGATTGCTATTATAGTAGGCTTTGGATATACATTTTTCCCTAAATTCATTCTGTCACAAATATAGCAAAGGGAAACAATGTAATTATTTTGGTTTCTAGTACTGATGTAAATTGTGCTACAAAAAATGGTTTATCCTTTATATTGGAAATCTATGTGGTCATCTGCATCTGAATAGAGTGGTTTCTTTCAAATTGATGTAATGTTTTCATTGATCGATTAAATGGAGCCACTTGAAATGGCCATAATGCATTGATACCCGTAATGCAGTCATATCCTCATTAGGGATTATATAATCCAAAGTATTACACTGGTTTAAATCCTATCATATAATGTGAAAGTCATTGGTATATGTTTGGGATTATTGAAATTATCAATATTGGGGGAAAGCAAGAAGAAAATGGAGAAGAAATAGATGTAATTAATAATTTATTTGTATGTTACAAAAAGATGACAGTTTTTTTAAAAAAACATAACAGTACAAATAAATTGAATTACATGTTGAAAGCTCAAAAAATAAATTAAAATAAAATAAAGAACTTACATATATGTTTCAGTTCTGTCATCTAGTTGATGGGAAGGAATTTTGAAGCATTTCGTTTAATGCTAAGAAAGTTACCATATTCTAACAATATGGTGGTAGGATGACTTCAAGGTTAATATAGAGCTCATGGAAGTTAGGTAATCATTTTTTTTCTTTTGAAGGAAGTATAGAGTATTAGTAGGTTAAAAGTTAAAAGCTATATATTGAAAGTGTATTTGATTGATGGGTTTTATATATTTGTGAATATACTATGTACTATATGTTATAATTTGAAATAGATAAATAAAAATTAAAATCAAGCTAACGATAAAATAAAATAAAAATGACTATTAAAACATTAAAACATAAAATAAAATAAAATAGACTAAAAATAAAACCTATGGATTATTCTTATTGGTTTAGTGAGAGATTCATATATGACATGATGATGATGGAAGAAAATTTGAAAAATAACCGTTATAATGTGTATCGACCATTATTGATTAGGACATGTAGATACATATTTAAATGCAAATTTTAGATTAAAGCAATAGGCGGTTGGGACAATAGACATCAAATACATAGTGACTCATATATGTTTTATTGAGTATATGTGTGCACATAAATGTACATTAGAACTATTTAGTATGAACACCAGTTTGAATATATAAATGCAAAAACAACTAAAACAGCTAAGAAATATATGCTATAGTGAGGAAGAAGAGTAAAAGAATATCAGATAAGGTTATTGGATATAAATTCAAGTTCTAATAGGTATCGAATTTGCAGATAGAGTATTAAGTTTAGTAAATTAATGGTAGATATTTAAAGATTATTTACTATAAAGAAAAATATTTAATCATTTGATATGTGTAATGGGTATGATATTTAGATTCAAAATTAACAAAAGTGAGAAGGAAAGATAAGATGAAGAAAAACGGTGATTTACTTTTTATATGAGTTATGGTCGGTGCGCAATGAGTTAGATATAAAATACAAAAATTTCTAGGTATAAATTCTAGATCTATTATGTATATAATTAATTGGGTTTGATATTAAGTAGATTATTAATGGTGGATATTAGGTCTAAAAATAAACAGGGGAAAATAGTGAATTCAGAGAGGTTAGTGGTATTTATAGAATAAATATTTATGAGGATATTAAGATACAGAGGAACTATTTATGTTCACCGGGTTTTATATAAATAGAGGGTTTATAAATATAAATTCAGGATCCATTAGGTAGAGAAATCATTCATGGCCTATGCTCCACAGGGAGTGAAGGGCTTAAAGAATATATATATATATATGTATATATATGAATAATAACAATAAATGGAGCAAAACGCATATAAATAAAAGTTCCTTTAATTCCTACGTATGTTTCAAAATATATGTGCAATCTACACCATAGAAGTAAGAGCTGCTGGAATTGCACATATATTCATCATCAGGGAACCAGCATATAGAAGCAAGAAAAATGCGAAATGATAAGGTAACTTACGAGTTATAAATAATATTATATGGCCAAGTGGCAATGGATGCAGAAATAGATATTATTTTACATTATATTAAAAGATATTATTCAGAGGACATTTGGTAAAAAAAAAACAATAATAATAATAAAAAAAGAAAATAATAATAATAATAATAATAATACCTAAAACCTTAAACTAGTTGGAAGAATGGAATTAATGATAATAAATGAAGGTATGTCTCTGCCAGTGCTGACATCGATACACTCTTTTATTTTCCCCTTCTATAAGTAATTCCTTCCCAGTAATGCAACATTAGCTATCTCTGTACCACTAGTAACTTTAACTAGATATGCCCGATCTTCTTGTAAGCATGTATATTGTTATTATTATTTCTCAACAAAATATTTTGTACCTTGTTCTACCATTGATTTGCGTTAACATCCGTATATTAATATATTACAAGGCAACGATTTTTTTATTTATCATGTTTACATTCTTCGCTTCAAATCAGTATGTTATTAATTTTAATATCATCTTAAACAATATCTATTACTGCCTCCATCGACACTTGTCTTTTATTTTCCTCTTCTCTAGTTAGTTAAGTAATTTCTTCCTAGTAATGCTACATTGGCTGTGTTTGTACCATTAGTAACTTTAACTAAATATTCCCGAACTTCTCCTTGTAAGCTTGCATAATATTATTATTATTTCTCAACTAAATATCCTGTACCTTGTTTTACCATTAATTTGCGTTAATATCCATATATTAATATAATACATTACAAGGCTATAATGCTTTTTTTTAATATTTACATTCTTCGCTTTAAATTAGTATGTTACTTTTTTTTTTCCTTAAGGAGAAATTTTTATATATGATGAACTCTCTTGATTCTCTCCCTTCCTCCACATTTGGATTAGCTTATAGTTTATGACTTCAGTTTACTTTGCTGTGATCCATTCTTCCCCCCTCCCTCCTATTTTAATCATTTAATTTAAACCTTTAGTATAGCGTTTACAGCCCCCTTTCCGTTATAACTCTATGTAAACCAGCGTTCTTACTTCTAACGGTCACTTACTTGGCCATATAATATTATAATATTATAACTCGTAAGTTACCTTATCATTTCGCATTTTTCTTGCTTCTATATGTTGGTTCCCTGACGATGAATATATGTGCAATTCCAGCAGCTCTTACTTCCTTGGAGTAGAGTGCACATATATTTTGAAACATATGTAGGAATTAAAGGAACTTTTATTTATATGCATTTTGCTCCATTTATTGTTATTATTCATATCTACTCAAAATGCATTGCTTTAATTTGGTATCTCTACCTATAAAAC
>NC_068987.1:40334421-40338188 GCF_001194135.2 Octopus bimaculoides
TATATATATATATATATATATATATTTAGAGAGAGAGAGATGATAAGAAATGGGGCAATAATTAACAATAAGTGGATCATTGGTGTTTTAAAGTCATTATTTAATTAAAATAGGAGCATGTATTATTCCTTTACTTAGCCCATTGTACACACTGTATTGTACATACTTTAAATAATAACTTTAGCCTTACAGGGAGTAACTTAGAAGCTACAAATTAGTATTACATATGTTCAGTAACAACACCGGATATCCCTAATAGCTGTAAGTCCTTCGGCTTACACCGCTGGTCAACTAGTCACCATTAGCACTGAATGTAGAAACCTACGTGGAATTATGAAAATAACTAAATATAAGATTATGGATTTAACAAACTCTCTTGTCTTTGATCCTCCTACTGACACATAGAATTATGTAAGTCATTAAAATGTAAGACTATTGAATTAATGAACATTTTCCCTTTCTTTTCCTTCTATTTTACCTTTCCCATATAATCGTTCTGAAGATGTTTATCAATTGTAACAAGGTAAATGCAAATTTACCCCATTTTGATAAATAGAAACAGCTGTAAACATACTCCTATTTTAATTAAATAATGACTTTAGAACACCAATGATCCACTTCTCATTGTTAATTATTGCCCAATTTCTTATTGGCTCTATATCTATTAAACCATGGTTTACCTTTAAATTACCTACTACCGTATACCTTATAACAAGGACTATATATACTGAGGTAATACACCAGGAGTGCCTACGGATACACCTATCCCTCATTGGTTGCATAATTTCTATCTTACACTATATATATATATATATATATATATATATATATATATATATATATATATATATATATATATATTGATATAGATATATTGTTATACTTGGTGATCGTCACATTTTGTCAATTAAACACATACACTATATATTTGGTTTTCACTTCAGCTTTATAACTGAACAAGTAGCCCTTTAGTGTAACTTTGGTACTTGTGTGACCATTTTCCTCATCTGATCAAAGTAGTAGAATGGCCAGGGACCCCATAAATCCCTGGTCTGTAGAACATAATCATTTGAAAAAATCCCTGTGCAGATAACAACTGTAGAGTATGTAGACTAAATCTACAGATAACTGTAAACCTAGGAATGCAGTTTTATAGTATAAGGTGTACCAAAGGATGCTGCAGAAACAGGACAATGACATACACTGGGGAGATAGTATGTAGTATAGGTGAGCAGATAAGTGTACACTGGTGGGAGCTCAAGTAGGAAAAAGCTCATCAGTGCACTACAAACATGTTCAGTTAGAATATGGAAGCTTGGTTAATAACATAGATGTTAAGATATTATCAACACATAAAACAGACACGATACTCAAACAGATCATGGAGGCCACACACAGAATAGTAGATAGACTGAGCCTCAACAGAAACCATGAATGGAATACCCCCCCCCCCCCACACACACTCCATCATGCTATGCAACCTAATGACTAAAGGCAGAATGAGAAAAAAAAAGACATACAAAGACACACATACACATACTAAAGACAGAAAAAGAAAAACAACAAAAATAAATAAATAAATAAATAAAAGACATAGGTACAGTGTAATGGGCAAACCCATATACATGCACACAAGACATACATACTAAACACATAGACACACACACATATGCAGATAGGGATACATAACATAAAAATACAAAATGGAATCACCAGAACAAGAGGAAAGATGTGGGATAGAGAGTTGTTGAAGAGGTCACATGAAAGAACTTTGACAAAGAAATTAAAATAACATTGTGTAACATGATATTTGTCTTTAGGTAACAACTGTTATATCCTTTTTGCTTACTCCTAGAAAGTATGGCTAATATTTCCTTCAAACTTTGCTTTGTTACATTTGTTCAAACTCCAAAGAATCCCTCTCAACACATGGCTATGATGCTCCCCAACTACTCATGCTCATGATCAGAGATACATATATTGTCAGCCACTAAGGGACATGCTCAAGTGGTTAAGGTCAAACAAATGACAAGCAAATCTGTGGTATTGAGCAGAATATTTGTTACAATGATATTTCTGCTTCAGCAACTCAGTGCTGAATCTGTCTGAAAATGGGTGAGTTTCAAAACATTGATGTCCAGTCAAAGTTCGATGGGAATAGTAGTCATTTCCTTTGATTTCTAGATGAAGCAAATAGGAAATAACACTTACTGACCAAAGAAAAAATTTTGTTACATGGTGTAATAGTAATAAAATTGAAAGTATAATAATATCTGTTTCAACACATGATTTCACACTAAGAATCTTGTAAAACAAATACATAAATGTATATATATAGAAGTTTTTGTAAAAAAAAATAATAATTGATGCTGTCACAATGCTAAAAATAGATTTTCAGAAAGTTAATAACTATTTAAAAAAAATTTTGAAGCCTTGTGATTGAATTTGGTAGGCAGAAATTACCTTCATGTAAGTGCTTGTGTCTCCTAACAGCATGACACCTTAAGGAAAGAAGTTTTTGTATCGTGTATGTGTGTGTGCATGTGTGAATTATAAAACAATGGTTTTATTTGGATTTGAACCCATGAGCAGGAGTCAGATACCATATAAATTCAGCCATTTATAATATCATGGTTTTACTTTTTGTGTCCTTGAGCAAGGCAGTTCATTTCATGTTGGTGCAGTCTTCTCAACTGAAATGCATACCAGCAATAGCTGAGAGTGAGGTGGGAGGTTTAATCTTGTGGAGGACTGATAACTAATCTGGCAATCTGCCATGACTTGTACTCTCTGTTGCTTTGAAATTGAGGTCATCTCTGGCCAAATGAGCTGGTAGACTTAATACAAACAAGATTTATAAAAAAGAGTTTATCATATATTATATATATATATATATATATATATATATATATCATCATCATCATCATCATCATCGTTTAACGTCCGCTTTCCATGCTAGCATGGGTTGGACGATTTGACTGAGAACTGGTGAACCGGATGGCTGCACCAGGCTCCAATCTGATCTGGCAGACTTTCTACAGTTGGATGCCCTTCCTAACGCCAACCACTCCAAGAGTGTAGTGGATGCTTTTACGTGCCATGCTCAAAATGGTGTTTTTTACGTGCCACCTGCACAGGAGCCAGTCCAGCGGCACTGGCAACGATCACACTCAAATGGTGCTGATTCATTCAAAACAATGCAAATAAATAAGTATTACATTCGATGGAATCTGAATGTTAAAGGTTAAACACACAATTATAACAATCCACTGGGAATCAGATAAAGAAATAAACCTGGCAATGTTTAACTACCAAAGCCAAAAGCAAGCAGGGATAACAACTACCAAATTCAGAATTAATTTCTTGACAGCATGTCATTATTTTTTTTTTTACTTAGTTTAATCATAAGACTAGACATGCTGGAGCACCACCTTGAAATGTTCAGTTGAACAAATCAACCTTAGTAATTTTTTTTATAAAGCCTGATATTTATTCTAGTTTTTTTTTTTTGCCAAATCACTAAGACATGGGTGCACACACACACATCCTCAGTTTCTATCAACCAAATACTCTGGGGCATTTGCTGGCCTGGGGCTATATAGAAGAGACTTGTCCAAAGAACCACACAGTGAGATTGAACCCAAAACCATTGGCGCTTGATGCAGTCTTCTGGACTGCCAGCTCCTGTCAAACTGTCCAAACCTTGCAAGCTGGGAAGATGGGCATTAAATGCTAATAAGTAGACCATAATTCTTTACCCACAAAAT
>NC_068987.1:40338505-40346571 GCF_001194135.2 Octopus bimaculoides
AGATAGATAGATAGATAGATAGACAGACAGACAGACAGATAGATAGATAGATAGATAAATAGATAGATAGATAGATCAAAATAGTTTGATTCAGGCTCCAGAGTTTCACGTGTGTGGCTAGTCTGAATGAGAGTTCAATTGAAGAGAGTCAATGTTTACTACTGGATGTTAGCCTGCAATTGGTTGAGAAAGGTCATCTGGTATAGTGGTCTGATGTTGGTATTAAAATACTCTTCAACTCCCATAATGTCAAGCTAAGCTACTCCTGCTCAGACAACATTGCATGCATCAACAGATGTAAAAACGCCTGATACAACCCCTAACTCCAACTTGCAACATCCGGAACCCTACCATCTGCCCCCTAGGAGGATCCTGCCTCTCAAGGGCTGTAGTATACAGAGCCACTCTTACGCCATCTGATGACATTGCTAGGTACTATACAGGCAGGACAGCCAATGACTTCAAGAGAAGATATTCCCAGCACTTGCATTCATTTAGATCCGGGGACAGAGACAACTCCACTTCCCTGTCATGCTTTCTCTGGAGACTTTGTGACCGCCGAGACAAAACACCCAGCATCAAGTGGACTATTACCATATTCACCCAACACCCCTAATTGTCAGCTGTGCCTCTGCGAACAACTGCATATCATCTACTAATCCACAGTATCCATCAACAAGAAATATGAGGTATTGTATTGCTGTCACCAGAGGTACATCCTTTTAGTAAATTTCAAGCCACTGGCCGCCAACAACCTGGATATACCTCCTTAGTACCAACCATACATAGCACTGCCTGCACCAAGGTCACTGTCAGAAATTAACTCCCATGAACAGCACTGCAAATCACCAATCCCCAACATTTCTCCATGCCTGTTTACCTGCATACTCTCACTCCTTGTACATCATCCCTTATGCATGACCACACAAGTATATGTGCATACACATGCATGTGAATGAGTGCATATATGCATCTGCTCGCCATATACATGTGCACGGATGTGTGTGCATGGGAATACACATGTGCACCCGCACATGTGCACATTTGAGTGTGCATGTCCTCATGTGCATATGTACATGGAATTAAAGGTGTGCATGCACATGTGTATGTATATGTGTGTGTGTCTGCATGAGTGCAGATGTATGAGTGTACATCTCAGCACACATACACACTCGTATAAATATGGATGCATACATGCAGATATATGGAAATATACATGTACATATATACCCACACATCTACTTCTCACCAACCACACAACCAACTTCTTGTCCACCACGCGGTCAATTTCCTGTTCACCATGCAGTATTTTCCAACTAATTGTTGTTGCTGAAATACCAACATCAAGCAGCTATACCATGTGACCTTTCCCAATCAATCGCAGGAAATTGACCAGTAGTAAACATTGACTCTCTTCAATCGAGCTCTCATTCAGACTCCAATGGCCAAAGACTAACCATATGATTGAAACTCAGAGTACCAAGGAGTCTGAATCAAACTGTTTTGATCTAAACATGTAACTCCCAATAAATGAATTGAGTGCCCTTCTTTCTACTCACTGATATATATATATATATATATATATATATATATATATATATGTATGTATATCATCATCATTTATGCATTTATATATATTATACACTTTGAAATCTATCTGTATTTACCATACACAAATCTCTAGTTCTTATAAATTAAATGGTTACAACTAAAGAGGGTAGTTAAGTTGTTAACCTGGTTTATGTTATTTGCAAAGGTTCCATCAACAGTAATATTGTTTTAACTTACCTGCTGGTGAAAGTAAATGCTAAAATATAAGGGCGTATGCAGGTGAAGAGGAACTTAAATGGGTTTTTCCGGAAAATAATAAGGTATATCAGATTTATGAAGACCAACATATGACAAGCCAGTCCAGTGAAAACAGTAAGGCTAAACATTCCAAGACTGGTGAAAAGTGTGTTGATGTCCTTAATACCTGCTATTGATGCCATTATCAAACTAGCGACGCCAATTGGAGTTATTCTGCAAAACAAAATACACAGAGCTGCAAGAACAATTTAAAAATCACTAATACTATGAAACCCTCTCTTAAGGAAACAAGTCTTCTCTTTTGTACAGGTGGTACACTGAGATGAGTATAATTGCAGGAGAGATGATAAAAGCATCCAATGCTAAGTCATGGAAGGACTTAGGGGTTAAGCAGGACTAGCTTCAGATTGGCCAATAAAGAATTCTGCCAACTTTGTAACAAGGAGCTCTCATCCACATTTCCCATTGATAACTCAGCAGGGGTTCTTCTCTGTATACAGAAGAGTCTTCTGGGGAGGTGGAGAAAATACTAGAGAATGTATTCTCTAGCTGATCAGCATATGCTAAGTAACTCGAGCCATTGAAAAGACACCAAAGCAATCTAGGGGTGATAATCCCTATTTTTGAAAAGGGAAACAAGAAAGAGTGCTCCAGTTACTGAGCAATTTCCTTCTTGATCCTCTCTAGCTAGCTGTTTAGAAAAGAGGTGTAGGGAAATTGTTGAGCTCAAGCTAGCTGAAGAACAGTGTGGCTCCCGTCCTGGACCTAGCATAGCCAACCAGATATTCACTCTATGGCAGGTGTTTCAGAAATCATGGGAGTATTACCAACAAGAATATGCTTGTTTTGTAGACCTTGAAAAGGCATATGACTATGTGGAGGGTTTTAAAGAAATTTGGGATTAATGGGCAATTTCTAATTACTATGTATTTACATAAATGCCAAGATATTTGTGTTTGGATTAATGGTGATGGGTTGAAACTTTTCAATGTGGATGCTGGACCTTGGCAGAGGAGTGCATTGTCACCTTTCTTTTTCATAATTTTTATGAAGTGGAAAGACATGCACAGCTGTTGTGGAAATGGAGTCACAATTGGTCAGTGTAGGATCAGTTGGCTGATATTTCCAGATGACATGGTGCTACTTGACTCATCAGAAGATATTTTCCAGCATTTACTGAATGGGTTTACTGATGGATGCTGCAAGACAGAGATGAAAGTTAGTGTTGCTAAGACTGAGATTTCCCTGTATGTCAGTGGAAGATCACTGAGATAAGTGGAGAAGTTTAAGTATCTTGGGGCTGCATTTACAACTGATGGGCAGCAGAAGGCCTTATTGGAGGCTAAAATTGCATGTACTGGCACAGTTATGTGCAAGCTTCAGCATTTAGTCCTTAGGAGAGGAGAGGTTAGTAAAGGAATCCATCTTCAATTCAGTTTTTATACCTATCTTCATGTACAGTTAAGAATGTTGGATAATAACTAAGGCAATTTTTTCACAAAAAGTTGAAATTCATAAAAACATTCATTTCAAGGTTAAAACCAATGATAAAAAAAACTTATTTTTTACTATTAATCATTGTAATTAATCAATTTTTAAAGTTAATAAAGTTAGAATCATGCAATAAACTTAAAATAAAGTTAAAAAATGAAATTTCACTAAAAAGAAAACTTTTTTTTTATTAGATACTGAAAAGAATAAATAAATTCATTAATATATATTTTCATGTAGTGATTAAACCTAAATTTGATATGTATTTCTGCTAGTTTATAGAACTGTTGTATTGGACTAACTCTTCAGAGTTATTTTTAGCATTCCCTGTGGCTTGTCCTACCCTCTGATATTAAAAATTATTTGACACCATGTATGTCCAACCTTTTGAACACAAACAAGTCTAGCATGTCAACAGACACATATACATGATGGTTTTCTTTCAGCTTCTGTCTATCAAACCCACTCACAAGGCTTTGGTCAGTCTGAGGCTATAGTAGAAGACACCTGCCCAAGGTACCATGCAGTGGGTCTGAACCTGGAATCATGTAGTTGGGAAGCAAGCTTCTTCCTACACAGCCACACTTGTGCCAATATTATATCTTTTTATGTATCGTTTAAATTTTTATCTGAGTTTAATTGAACTGAATCATTTTCTTTCATAGTTGCATTGCTAGATCTTTTTGAAGTTGATTGTGGAGTTCTTTTGTCATTGACTTATTGAGCTGCCTTTTTCCTGTTTCAAGTAATTTTAATTTTGATTATTGTGATTATCTTATTATTAACTCAGATGGCAAAGCCAAAAACATGTCAGAAAGGAAAAGCTCTTGAATTTACAGAAAAATTCTCAAAAGAATTTGTTTTGTCTCGCAATAACCAGTGATACTGCAGACTGTGCTTTGTTAACTACCTTAAAAAGACTAGTAAAATTGAACAGTCACCTTTCAAATCATTTGAATTTACTGAAAATGATAAACCTTGGGGTGCAATGGTGACTTAAGTGCTTCTTGAAGCTGGCATTTCTTTTCACAAGCTCACTAATCCAAGTTTGAGAAGTCTCTTTGATTCTATCAATACATCATTACAATCTCAATCTACATGCCAAAACTATGTTGATGGGCTTAATGCAAACACAGCTGAAAATTGCAAAAGCTGCTTGGCTGATCAAAATGTAATTCTAAATTGTTAATGAAAGTGAGATCAATGACAAAAAAATTCTTAATGTACTTATTTGTTCAGTTAAAAATCCCTAATAAACATCATCATCATCATCATTTAACGTTTGTTGTCCAAGCTGCCATGGGTTGGATGGTTTGACTGGACTGGCATGCTGGAAGGTTGCACCAGACACCAGTATGATTTGGCATGGTTTTCTAGGGCTGGATGCCCTTCCTAATGCCAACAACTCTAAGAGTGAAATGGGTGCTTTTACGTGACACCAGTATGGGTATCATTTGCATGACACTGTGGTACGTTTAATGCCAATTTGCATGACACCGGTATCTTCCATGACTGTAATTTTGCTCAGCTTGATGGGTTTTCTTCTGAAGCATAACATAATGCCAAAAGTCTCAGTCATTGCCTCCATGATGTCTAACACTCAAAAGGAAGTCAGCCACTTTGCCTCTGTGAGGCCCAACGCTTGAAAGGAACTCAGCCACTTTCCCTCTGTGAGGCCCAGCATTCAAAAGCTGTTCTTTACATGCCACCAGCACAGGTGCACTTGTCTTGATGGGTCTTCTCAAGCACAGTATATTGCCAAAGGTTTCCGTCACCAATCATTGCCTCTGTAAGGCTCAAAGTTTGAAGATCATGCTTCACCACCTCATCCTATGTCTTCCTGGGTCTACTTCTACTACAGGCTTCCTCCACAGTTAGAGATTGGCACTTCTTTACACAGCTGTCCTCATCCATATGCATCACATAACCACACCAGCACAGTCGTCTCTTTTGCACACCACATCTGATTTCTCTTATGCCTAACTTTTACACTCTGTCAAACATACACACTGACATTGCACATCCAGCGAAGCATACTGGCTTTATTTCTTTCAAGCCTACGTATGTCCCTGGCTGTCATAGCCCATGTTTCACTGTCATGCAGCATAGCTGTTCACACACAGGCATCAAATAATTTGCCTTTCATTCTTTGTTGCCAGCAGGAGCTCTCTGAATTTTGCCCAGCCTAATCTTATTCTCACAGCTATGCTCTTGGAGCATCTACCACAACTACTAACTTGGTCACCTAAATAACGGAAGCTATTTTACTACCTCTAGCTTGCCCCACTGGCAGTTGATGGAGTTTATTTTCTGTGCATTTTCAGTGTTTATTGTACCTGTATACGTTCCACATACAAAAGTTAGTTTTTCTGTTAACCTTCCTCTGATGTTGCTGTGTCCAATGCTTACACTGGGAGCATCTTATGGAGTTTCTGCCTACACCTTTTCTATAGATTGAGCAGGGGTGTCTACCTGGAGGGACTTGTGATTTGTCAGCCTTCCTACTTACTATGACTTTGGCTTTTGCTAGGTTAACTCTAAGGCCCTTTGATTCTAGACCTTGCTTCCATACCTGGAACTTCTTTAGTTCAGGTAGTGATTCAGCTACAAGAGCAAGGTCATCAGCATAGAGGAGCTTCCAGGGGAAGTTTGTATTAAATTCCTCAGTTATTTACCTGGAGGACTATGATGAACAAGAGGGGGCTTAGCAACAATCCTTGGTGAAGCCCTACTTGTACCCTAAATTCTTTGCTGTACTCATTGCCCATCTTCGCCTTACTGGTAACATCTCAGTACAAGGCTTGTACAGCTCTCACCAACCACCCATCTATCCCTAGTTCCTCCTCCCTCTCATCAAATTTCTCAATTAGGATGTCCCTAAATCTCTGACCATATGAAAGGTCCTTTAGCTTCCAAATTCTTCTTTTCCAGATTGGTCTGCTTCTTGGCATCTTTCTGGGCTGGAGTCTAAAGTTGCTAATGACTAGTCTATGCTGGGAGTACATTCTTCACCAGGGAAAGTCTTTGTATTTAGGAGCAATCATGCATCCCACTGTCTGGTAGGTTGTCAGGTGGCTGACTGGCTTCCTGAAGTTGGTGTTGCAGATCAAAAGGTTATTTGCCTTGTTCCCTCTTCATTTCAGGAACCAATTCCATGGATCCCATGAACACAATGGAAGATATCATGCTGCTGTCTAACATTTTAATCCCCAGCCACAAAGATGAGACCATTGTCACTCGCCTTTGAGGAAGCCTGCAGAAGAATATCATAAAAGTGGTCCTTCTATTCATTTGGTAGGTCCGCTTGTGGGGTGTAGGCAGATATAATTGTAGCTATGCTATTCTGCAAGAATAGTCTGAGCTTAAGTACTCTATCGCACACTCTGACTATCTCCATGACCTTATCCATTCATTTCTCTGCAAGAAGTATGCCCACACCACCTACTCCATCACTGTTACCTTCCTAGAAGATTTTATACCTATGTGTCTTGCCTGTGAGGAACCTGGCTGAAGCTCCTCTCCACCTTACCTCTTGGATGCAACATACATCAATATGGCTCTGTTTAAGCATCTCAACAATCTAGTTAGACCTACATTTCAATGTGTCTATATTTACTCCTATTGGGGGTGAAAGTAAGGTAACCATTGTGAATATAAGCATTACAGCAACTGCAAATATAAATATAAATATGTCAAAGGAGGAACATAGTTTGGAAAGGAGAGAGGTATGTAAGTCTTCTGATGCAGAAGTGAGGCAGGGCTCTGTGGAAGTTTTTGGTATAAGGGAAGAGATTACTGGTATAAGAAAATGGATTTTCGGTATGGGAGGAGGGATTTCCAGTATTGGTGGTGGGGGCAGGAAAAGGTTGGTGCACCACAAACAAGAAATGGAAGAAAAGGTTAGCTTCGCCACAAGAAAATTGAAATAGCAGCAAAGGACAATAGTGAAGCAAAGAATGATAGAAACACATGAGAATTATGTCAAGTATTTAAAGGGATATGATTCTAGAAGTTATTAGAGAAAGTAACGAATTACAGGTTACAAAGTTATTTTAACTCAAGAACATTAGCATATGAGTAATACATGCTAAATGAATGAAAAGAATGATGAACAATTAAAATCTAGAGAAGTTTCTTAGCTTAGCAGCTGGACATTTCACGTCGTGATATGACGGTGTCAAATAGCAGGGCAAGATGAGAGGGTTTGAGAGAAACCATGTGCAAAGGGATTCTTTATATAATCTACAACTGGAAGTGGTCAAATAAGTGGCTGGCTTTGCTACAAGAAAATTGAAATAGCAGCAAAGGACAATACTGAATGGAAGAAATGGCTAACTTTGCCCCAAGAAAATCAAAATAGCAGCAAAGGAAAATAGTGAAGCAAAGAACAATAGAAACACATGAGAATTATGTCAAGTATTTAAAGGGATACAATTCTAGAAGTTATTAGAGAAAGTAACGAATTATGCCACTCAGATCAGCTCTAACTGTTGCAGTTGTAGTGACACTTTATAGCAGACGACTGTTATATGTTCAATGTCCGGAGTTTTATCCACACATGCGCAGGGACTAGCTCCGGAAGGAATACAGGAAGAGTCTCATGCGCATGCATGGAGTTCGACACCCAGCTTTGGCGCCTTTTCTCAGTCTCTTCGTTGACTGATCTCCGTCAAGCCAAGACGTCCAACAGAGCTCTCTCACATGTCAGCACCAGAGCTTCACAAATAACCACGGAAATCATTCAGAAGGCGTCTCAGTAACCAAGG
>NC_068987.1:40346901-40348564 GCF_001194135.2 Octopus bimaculoides
AAAACATTGCAAGTTATGTACCCTAAGCTCTTCCACCTGCTTCTCCCACCTACTGCACAACTGTGCTCTAAAAATAAAAGCTTTCTATCTTGCTGTTGATTGTCTGATTGCCACCATCAAGACTGCAACTGTAAAAAACAATGTTGAGAGCAATACAAAACAATTGGATACCCACCTCAGCCAATTGTGACCAGGTGGGATAGCTGGTTGGATGTTCTACAGCATGAAGACCAGTGGATTGAAGTATTTCGGTTTGCAAGACAGTGTGTCATGAAAAATTGTGATGTTGTTGGAGAGAAGTGCGTTCACATGGATGCTAGTTCACTTGTAGTTTGTGATTCTGCAGAAAAATAGGCTTGGAAGTGCCACAATGAAAGGCTGCTAAATGTAGAGAACACATGGGAGAAGGAAAGTCTGCCTAATGTGGATTCAACAGAAGGACCAGCAATCTGAGTAGACAGTAACCTGGTAGATAAAGCTCCTGGCCATCATGAATCACCCCTGAGATGCTCAAAATATCTAACAGTGTGGGTTATAGTCTAGTCAGCTGAATAGTTAATCAGGCTGTACATGAGGAAGTCATCTCTAATGACTAGTGTAGCGCTATAGTCAACTGCTGCAAAGGTAAAGGTGGCACCTTAGACAGAAATAATTTCATAGGTATCAAATTGTTGGACCAGGTAACAAAAGTTACAATAAGGGTCATAGCTCAATTAATTAGGAAGGGAGTTAGTCTAGATGAGATGCGGTTTGGTTTTGTGCCAGGGAGAAGCACCACTGATGCTATATTCCTGGTAAGGCACCTGCAGGAGAAGTATTTAGCCAAAAATAAACCATTGTAGTTGGCTTTTGTTGACATGTAGAGAGCCTTTGACAGGTCCCTTATCTTGTGGGCAATATGAAAACTAGGGATAGATGAGTGGTTGACAAGAGCTGTTCAAGTAAAGCAATGAATTTAGTGTACAGGTAGTTCACCAAGGATCAGGACTCAGCCTCATCTTATTCATCATTGTCCTCCAGGCAATAACAGAGGAATTTTAAGACAGGTTGCCCCTGGAAGCTCCTCTATACTGATGACCTTGTTCTTATAGCTGAATCTCTACCAGAACTAGAAAAGAAATTTCAAGTGTAGAAGCAAGGTCTGGAATCAGAGGGCCTTAGAGTTAATTTGGCAAAGACCAAAGTCTTAGTAAGTAGGAGAACAGACAAATCACAAATCCCTTCAGGGAGATGGCCTTGCTCGATATGTAGAAAAGGCATAGGTAGAAACTCCATAAATTCAAGCTATGGACACATAAGAAGTGCAGCAATATCAGAGGAAGGTTAAGACAGCAAGCTGGCAAAAACGTTAGCACACCAGGTGAAATGCTTAGCAGTATTTCATCTGTCTTTACATTCTGTGTTCAAATTCCACCGAAGTCGACTTTGCCTTTCATCTTTTTGGGGTTGATAAATTAAGTACCAGTTGCATACTGGGGTCAATCTAATCGACTGGACCCCTCCCCCAAAAATTTCGGGCTTTGTGCCTAGAGTAGAAAAGAATATCAGAGGAAGGTTAACAGAGGAAGTAGTCTTTGTCTGTGGCAGGTGTATAGTACAATAAACACTAGAAATATACAGAAAATAGACTCCATCAAATGCTATAGGAGATACTTAGAAGTAG
>NC_068987.1:40348574-40353017 GCF_001194135.2 Octopus bimaculoides
ATCTAATCGACTGGACCCCTCCCCCAAAAATTTCGGGCTTTGTGCCTAGAGTAGAAAAGAATATCAGAGGAAGGTTAACAGAGGAAGTAGTCTTTGTCTGTGGCAGGTGTATAGTACAATAAACACTAGAAATATACAGAAAATAGACTCCATCAAATGCTATAGGAGATACTTAGAAGTAGTAGTTATTTGGGAGACCGAGTCAGCAGTGGGTGTGGATGCTCTGAGGGTATAACTGCTTGAATAAGAATAGTTGGGGCAAAGTTCAGAGAGCTTCTACCTTTGTTGGTAACAAAGGACCTCCCCTCAGAGTGAAAGGCAGATTTTATGCTGCCTGTGTGCAAACAGCCATGCTACACGGCAGTGAAACATGGGCTGTGACTGTAGAGGACATGTGAACATTTGAAAGAAATGAAACTGCATGCTTCACTGAATGTGCAATGTCAGTATGCATGTTTGACAGAGTGTAAGCATCTTGAGAGAAAAATTGGGCATAAGAGTCATCAGTTGCTGTATGCAAGAGAGAAGACTATGCTGGTATGGTCATGTGATGCATCAGCTGTGCAAAGAAGTACTGATTTCTAACTGTGGAGGGAACCTGTGGAAGAGGTAGACTCAGGAAGATGTGGGATGAGGTGAAGCATCTTCGGATGGTGAGTCTCATGGGGCAATGACAAGTTATCAAGACCTTTGGTGATTTGCTGTACTTCAGAAGACTTGTCAAGCCAAGTGAAATCATAGTCATGGTCAGTGCTGGTAACATGTAAAAGGTACCCATGGTAGATACATAGCAAAGAGATAATACTGGTATGGAAACACAGCAAGGACATAATGCCAATATAAATAAAGCAAATACATAAATATGGACACACAACAACGACATACTTCCTACATGAACATACAACAAAGACATAATCTGAAAATGGACACAGTAAAAGGTAATCACGACACAAAAACAGCAAGGACGTAGTCCAAATATGGACATAATCTCAACATCCCAAAATGGACACAGAGGAAGGAGATAATCCTGACATATAGACACAGCAAAGACAGAATCCTAACACAGACACAATCCCACGTTGGACATACAGCAAAGGGAGATACGAATATGGACACACAGCAAGGACATAATCCCAACTGGAGAGACAGTAAGAGTATAATTCAAACATGGACAGACAGCAAGGACATAGTCCCAACATGAACACAGTAAAAATGTAATCGAAACAGGGACCGGCAGCAAGGACATAATTCCAACATGGACACACAACGAGGGCACAATCACATGGACATGATTCCAACATGGACACAGAGCAAATCCATAATCCCTGTATGAACACAACAAAGGATGTAAAATCAGTATGGACACACAGCAAAGACATAATCCCAACACGAACACAGCAAAAGCATAATCACATGGACAGACAAGAAGGACATAATCCCAACATGGACACACAGCGAAAACACAACCCCAACATGGGAAGGCAACAAAGACATAATCCCAACAAGAACACACACCAAAGATATAATCCCAACAGGAACATACAAGGACATAATACTTTTGAATATGTACACACAGCTAGGACACAATCAACAAAGATGTAGACATGTTTGAAATTCAGTGTGTCTTCTAAGATAGAGAAAGTATTTGTCCCTGTTTAAGTTCTTCCAGTTATAAAGCACTGCAAGTGTGAAAGTAAAAGAGATAATTTACTTACTTAAACAAATACTTAAATATTTCTGCTGTGATGAGACTGGTTGATTCAAAGAACATATGAAAAGGTTCTCCTTTTTCTTTCAAAGAACCAGCAACCATACCAAACAAAAAACTGAATGTAATAAGTCCTGTAAAGATAGAATAATATTAAAATTACTTGTATTGATATGTCATCAAGCCCATCATGAAAATCCTTTTACTAGCTTTATCAGGTTCTTAAAAACTAATTTCTTAAATTTATTCCATGTCTGGTATAATATCTGTTAATTACTTTAAGTTTTTTTTTTACTTTTAACAATTAGAGCTCATAAGGTATAACAGATTTCTTTTTTCACATGCCATTTTAACCCTTTTGATACCAGACTGTCCAAATAAGGCTGAGAATTTTGATAGTGAATGACACCAAAACTGCTGAAATAACCTAGCCATATTTAAATGAGAATTTCAGCACAAATCTTGTTAGTACATTCATGAAAGCAATGTGATTTCACTGCATAAATCATTTGAGTGAGTTACAGTATCCGACATTATTTGGCATGCTATCTATCCTCTGAGAATCTTTGGAGATTTTTCCCCCCACATTTTTTCTACACTATTATTTGAATTTTATTAACACTGACGGGAAATGGATAACAATTTTATGATGTCAACTAGTGAATCAGAATCTGACGGATTTTCAACTGAAGATATGGAAAAATCAAACAAAATATGCAACCAATACAAAAATTACATGGTATGTGAAAATGAATTGGATATTTCTATTTCTGAAAGTGAAAGCGATTCAGATGATAACTTAAACAGTGACAAAGAAAATGAATATATCTTACAGTAGTTGTAAGTAGGAAAGGGATGTTGTTGGATATAAAAGAAGCAAAATTTAAAAAAAAGAGGTTAAATAATCCAACAGCAGAAATATTTGATAGTGACTGCATACAGAAGTAAGAGGCAAATCAATTTTTTATCTACTTGTAAGCAATTTTTTTATCTACCTATGTGGATGAAAAGGGCACTCCATTCGTGAACCTTGATTATAACAAGTACACGGGCAGTGTAGATTGGTTGAATCAAATGAACTATTACCCAGTCTACCAAACAAGTAATACATGGTTGCAATATCTGGTTTGGTATTGTAAATATGAGTATTGTTAATGCATTTATATAATATACCAAGTCAGGAGGGGCAGAAAATGATGTGACCGTCTGCAGTTCTGAGCAGCAGCTGTAGCAACGCAGTTGAGAGCTGATTTTTCTTCCAAAAAAAATAACTTTTGGGAGAAAAACTAAAGCTTACCAGAGGGACATCTCTCTGAATTCAGCTAATCTCCATAAATTAGAGAAAATCAAGGGTCACAAAAGGCAGTGCTGTGAATGTCTTCATTAAAGAAAAAGAAATGCTTTTAGTGAACAGGTTGTTGAAATGAGTTTCCAATATGTATTCTGCAAGCTTGCATTATGTAGAGTGGGGTACTTTACAAGTTACCATCATAGAAATATTGTGTGATTTGTAAACATATAATTTGATTTTATAAATACTTTTTTCAAATTTACCTCATCTTTATTTTTTATTTACCTATAATTTTAATTTAGAGGTATCAATTTGTATTGTGAATCATATTATATATAATAGAATGCAATTTGTGTCTCATTGGTTGTGCTAGGGAAAGAAGAGTAAAGCAACAAACAGCATGGGAGTGAGTAACAGTCAGAGGTGGTAAAACAAGCTAACAGCATTCAAAAGCTTTGTTCTGGAGACAGTGATATTTTAATCAAAATAAAACTGCAAATTTTTATCATAAATTGTATTTAGTTTAGCAGTTTGAGACACACACACACACACAAATATATATATGAAATTAAATACTAAACACTTTTATTTTCGAAATATTATCATACACATAACAGATGTTACATGAACAAGAAAAAAAAAATATATATATATCGGCGCAGGAGTGGCTGTGTGGTAAGTAGCTTGCTTACCAACCACATGGTTCTGGGTTCAGTCCCACTGCATGGCACCTTGGGCAAGTGTCTTCTACTATAGCCTCGGGCTGACCAAAGCCTGAGTGGATTTGGTAGACGGAAACTGAAAGAAGCCTGTCGTATATATGTATATGTGTGTGTGTGTGTGTGTGTGTGTGTGTGTGTGTGTCTGTGTTTGTTCCCCCAACTTTGCTTGACAACCGAGGCTGCTGTGCTTACGTCCCTGTAACTTAGCGGTTCAGCAAAAAGAGACCGATAGAATAAGTACTAGGCTTACAAAGAAAAAGTCCTGGGGTCGATTTGCTCAACTAAAAGGCGGTGTCCCAGCTTGGCCACAGTCAAATGACTGAAACAAGTAAAAGAGGAAAGAGTAAAAGAGTATATAGGTGCAGGAGTGGCTGTGTGGTAAGTAGCTTGCTTACTCAACTTCCTGTCTTGTGCGTTAGTTACTTCCGGTAGACACGAAGAACAGAGTGGATGGATGTGTTTCAGCTCCGTCCAATGTTGAACTTTTGAGAAGAACTGAAGAACTGTGTGGACGGGTGTTGTTCGACGCCGTCTAATATTGAGCTACTGAGAAGCCAGCAGAGGTAGGTGGAATTGTTTTTTGAGCTAGGTTTAATTTATTGTGTTTCATTTGTTTCATTTGTTTCAGTAAATTCAGCCTAGCTCTGGGTAATTTCTTCTGCCACGTCGACTGTAGTTGTTTGTTCATATTTAGTGAGCAAATTGTGTTTCTCGTTCGTTGT
>NC_068987.1:40354888-40355688 GCF_001194135.2 Octopus bimaculoides
TCACACTCAACCCTGTTCTCCAGAATCAGTGTAGCGACGGGAGGTTTGTGCCCATCTCTACATTCTGAGTTCAAATTCCGCCGAAGTTGACTTTGCCTTTCATCCTTTTGGGGTCTAAAAAATAAGTACCAGTTGGACACAGGGGTCGATATAATCGACTATTCTCCACCTGCCCCAAGCCGCCCTTGTGGGAAAATTTTTAAATAATAATAATAATAATAATAATAATAATAATAATAATAATAATAAATAATAATAATAATAATAATGACCTCTGCCGATCAAAGTCCCAACCCACAACTAAGTCTTAAGTGTGTATATAAATATATATATATATATGGGCAACACACACACACTAAATAAAGTAAAATGTTAGTAAGTAAAAGTGTTTTAAAAAAGATTGCTAAATTTTCAGATTAACACCCGTACGATTTTCACTACAGTGTTAGGGTTAGGTAGGTAATGGTGCAGGTATTAATCTCAAGATTTACGAAAAGATTTTCAAAAAAACTCACAGTTTGTAGGGAATAAATGTTTGTCGATCGTATTTGAAAAAGATGTGTGTCTATTTTTTTTTTTGTTGTTATCATGGTGAAGGACGAGTTAGAAATAACTTACAATTCCTGCCAATTAGAATGAGGTATGTATGTATATATGTATGTAAACCATTAAAGTGAAACTGTCATTACAGTATCGAAATGTGATTGTTTCAGTTTTGATACTGAAATAGTTTTCTTTTACTGTCAGTGTCTCTCCTTCCTTTCTTTTTGTATTTGTTGTTGAATTGTTCGTAAAGCTTC
>NC_068987.1:40356420-40357410 GCF_001194135.2 Octopus bimaculoides
TTTATGCTAATATTAAGATCATAATGAAACAAAGAGTTGTATTACAACATTATATAATATACTGGGAGTACCAGTTCTGTGTCTTAAGCTTATCAAACTTTCCAAGATCTCAGATTTCAGTACAGAGAGAATTTTTGTTAATTCATGAGGACAGCAAAAATGGCATCCCCATGACTTAACAAAAATTCTTTCTGTATTGAAATCTGAGACCTTGGAAGTTTGATAAGCATAAGACATGAAACCGGTACTTCCAGTTTATTATATAATGTAATACAACTCTTTGTTTCATTATGATCTTAATATTAGCATAAATTTTATTATACAAACCAGTGCGTTTTTACATATTTTTCTTTCTTAAATATCAACAACCACGTGTTGTTAACTGACATTTATCCATTGTCTCTTATTATTCATTTGCTTATAATACACCAAAGAAATTCATGACATGTCGGACATCCTAGAGTATACCAAGCAACATATGGTCAACACAACATGTGCTTTGGACCAGCCTCTAGGCACTAAATACTTGTAAGGGTGTTATTTTCTTTGTGTGCACAACATGAATATTTGACTAAGGGTGGTGATCAGAGGTCAACTCAACCCTATCTGGTGTATATCATTCAAGTACTCGATTCTCTCAAGAATCCTTTTTGAGCATTGATCCCCACAGAGAGCTCAATGACTGATACCCGCATCATGTAACATGCACCCATGCCAGTGGCATGTAAAATGCACCATTCAAATGCTGGGCCTCACAGAAGCAATGTAACTGATGTCAGTGTCATATAACTGGCACCCATGCTAGTGGCACATAAAAGCACCCATTACACTCTTGGAGTAGTTGGTATTAGGAAGGGCATCCACCATAGAAACCCTGCCAAATCAGACTGGAGGCTGGTGCAGCCCTTCAGCTTACCAGCCCTGGTCAAACTGTCTAACCCATGCCAGCATGGACAATGGATGTCAAATGATGATTATGATTATATATAT
>NC_068987.1:40357899-40362257 GCF_001194135.2 Octopus bimaculoides
ATATATATATATATATATATATAAATAGATATATATATTAATATATATATATATATATACATATGGATATATATAAATATATATAAGTTAGAATTGTTTAAACATTCAAGTGGTAGGCTAGAAGTGTTTATGCTACTAAGGGATAATTAAATCCGAAGGCGCCCCTGGAGATTACCTGTGTGGGTACTGTCTTTGTTAGAAGGTATCCAGAGGCAGGTAATTTATCATGTAAACCGTAGTTTGTAAGTATAATCATGTAGAGAATGGAGAAACAAACACAGGAAGAAGCAGGTCGATTGCGCTAGTTAATCAATTAGGTAGAGATTATGTAATGTTCCATTGACGATCGTTTTGATTTTCCAATTTAATTGGCAGATCTCTTCAGAATGCTGAGAAGTCTGTATAAATGCATGACGTGAGAGATGGAGGTATGGAAAGGTGGAGGATATACTAATGTATAAGAATGCATATAGTGGTGTGAGAATAGAGGTAAGGTATAGTGAGTCTTACATTTTAGTCGAAATCAGGGTTAATATTATTTATGCGAAGGAGAGGTTGGGTGGGTGCTGTTTAAGTCCGTAATTCCAATCTTATTCAAGCGCATTCCACACGTGGATGTTGTTAAATCAAGTGGATGTTATTATTTTGTGGCATCCCCGGTGTAAGTAAAGGGGAGTAACTCTAAGTTTTGGTGAAGAGGGAACTAGCTCTGTCCTGGTAAATATTTAATATACTTAGAAAGTGAAAATTTTGTAGTGTGTAGACAAACTTAGTTATTTTCGTACTTTTTGTTTAGAAGATGTGTTGTAGCCATTAGGATTTCGTGGCGTTCAGTTAGGCAAAGATCACAACGTCTGTTAATTGAGTTATAAGAATTTGCTAACAGCTACAACACATCTTCTAAACAAAAAATACGAAAATAACTGTTTGTCTACACACTACAAAATTTTCATTTTCTAAGTATAATTAAATATTTACTAAAATTTTCCCTTTCTAAGTATATTAAATATTTACCAGGACAGAGTTAGGTCCCTCTTCACCAAAACTTAGAGTTAATACCCTTTACTTACACCGGCGGTGCCACAAAACAATAACATCTGCTTGATTTAAGAACATCCACGTGCGGAATGCGCTTGACTACCCTACCTCTCCTTTGCAGAAATAATATTAACCCTGATTTCGACTAAAATGTACTTCCTAACAGACGCTAAAGTTAAATTAATATTGTCAAATAGATCAGAACTATGTAAATTAAGTAAGCTAATACTAGATAAGTACATCCCTAAGCTAAAATGTAGGCTCACCCTTGAATTATGGTCCAACACATACAAAGCCCTAAATTGGTTCTCCAAAATACCGAACACAAAAAACTATAAATTCATACAAATAGACAAAGTAGATTACTACTCCTCAATTAACCCCATGATCCTAAATAATGCCCTAATATTCGCCAAAAACCACTCATATCTAACTATGAAAGAAATAAAAGTAATACTCAAAGCAAGGAAATCAGTTATAAGCTTTGATAACAAACTCTGGGTCCAAAAGGACTCCCCAAACTCTTTTGATATCACCATGGGAGCCCCGGATTCAGCTCAGATAACTGACTTAGTAGGCATATATTTACTTTCATACATACAGGATGAATTCCCAGATCTCAAGGGAGGCTTATACAGGGACGACGCGCTTTTCGTAATTAATAATCCCTCAAACAGGAAACTTGAACTCATCAAGAAAAACCTACACAAATTCTTTAAAAGATTCGGACTAGCCATTTCCATAGAAAATGAATACACCTCCATAAATTACTTAGACGCAAACTGCAACCTAGCCACAGGACTTCATGAACTTTACATAAAACCAAACACTAACCTCAAATACATAAACACACCCAGTAACCACTCGCCATTCCTTAAGAGAGGCTTAGTACATAGCATAAGCAATAGAATATCATGCCTCTCCTCTAACCAGGATATTTTTAATAAGCATAAGGAAATCTATAATATCGCACTACATAAAGCAGGATTCAACCATAAAATTAAATACCTAGACCCCAATAACCATACAAATGACCGAAATAAAGGGAATCTAAATGATATTAACACATACAATAATAACACACCTAACCCTACTGCAAACCACACCAACAATAAGAAGGACACAATACAACCTAATAAAAATAATAGTAATACAAAAGATTCCAAAGCCTACTCACATAACACCAAAAATACCAACAACAGCGTAAACACCAATACCAATAATACTACTAGCATTAATAAGACTAAAAACATAACGAATTGGAAATACAATAACAACCATAACATGATCAATATCAAGCCACACAAAGATAAGAATATTATTAATAACAGAGAGACCTAGCGAACTAAAATAAACCATGTTATAAACCTCAATCCCTTGATGCCAGGCTCACAAAAACCAAACAATATTAACCCAGCTAACACTGATAAGACACATACTAAAAATAAACCTAACTATAGAAATAAATTAGATAGCCACAAAGGCAAATTCACTAGCCTTCCCAGCTACGATGGCAGGTTCTATACCAGACATAACTGTAATAACAATAAGCACAATAGGGATATGATCTGGTTAATTATCCCCTTCACCATGAACCTCAAATCCAACATAATCCGTTCATTAATGAACATAATAGATAAACATCTAAATGTAAACAATAAATGTGCAGCAATATTTAAGAACAAAATGAGAATCGGCCACAGCCTGAGATGTAATTTAGCTAGCATCATAGCCTCGATTAATAATAAAAAATTAGAGGCATTCTATGCAGCTAGAAAGACCACGAACAACCAAACTAACAACCGTTCGACAAATAGAACAAACCCCAACCCTAATCCAACGCCCCTTGCTAACAGAGACACAATAGGGCCACACAACGACACACCAACACAGATACCCCTTATAATTTATGTAGTTGTAAGGATGGGAATAAATGCAATTTCTCCAATAGATGTAAGACCAAAAATGTAGTTTACCAATGTGACGTACACACAAACAGCCATATAAGATCATACATTAGGACCACGAGAAGCCAAATACGCCTAAGATACAATGAACACCAATCTAGCTTTAGAAATAGAAAGAAGGCAAATTCAACAGGACTTAGTAGCTATATCTGGGAATTAAAGGACAATAATATAGCATACAAACTAAAATGGTATATACTCAGAACAGCAAATTCTTATAACTCTTAACAGACGTTGTGATCTTTGCCTAACTGAACGCCTCGAAATCCTAATGGCTACAACACATCTTCTAAACAAAAAATACGAAAATAACTAAGTTTGTCTACACACTACAAAATTTTCATTTTCTAAGTATAATTAAAAATTTTCTAAAATTTTCACTTTCTAAGTTTATTAAATATTTACCAGGACAGAGTTAGTTCCCTCTTCACCTAAACTTAGGGTTACTCCCCTTTATTTACACCGGCGGTGCCACAAAACAATAACATCCACTTGATTTAATAACACCCACGTGTGGAATGCGCTTGAATAAGATTGGAATTACGGACTAAAACAGCACCCACCCTACCTCTCCTTCGCAGAAATAATATTAACCCTGATTTCGACTAAAATGTAAGACTCACTATATCTTACCTCTATTCTCACACCACTATATGCATTCTTATACATTAGTATATCCTCCATCTCTCACACCATGCATTTATACAGACTTCTCAGCATTCTGAAGAGATCTGCCAATTAAATTGGCAAATCAAATCGATCGTCAATGGAACATTACATAATTTCTACCTAATTGATTAAATTAATGGCTAACTAGCGCAATCGACCTGCTTTTTCCTGTGTTTGTTTCCCCATTCTCTACATGATTATATATATAATGATATAAATAATATATATATATATAACCATATATACACACATACATGTACATGCCTACATATATATGTATATACACATGCATATATGGGTACAGGACGTCAAAAAAATGTGAACAAAACGAGAAAGGAGAACTTAAAAAACAAAAGCATGGAAAGAAGCCCATCATGTATATATATATATATATATATATGCGAGTAAAAATAAATACAAAAAAGGTGGGTTTTTTTGTATGATTGTGTATAGAGGAATATATTATTTTGCTTAAAAGAGTTCCAACACTGTCTGTTTTTTATGTTTTATTTATATTCCTGCAGAACTAATGTGGGGTATAGAATATGGAATATACCATATACAATATAAAATAAAAATGGATGGCACCATGAAAGAAAGTATTGAATGTAGATGAAATATTGAGTGTTCAATATAAAGGATCAAATATATAAATATATAAATATAAATATATATATATAAAGG
>NC_068987.1:40364193-40373856 GCF_001194135.2 Octopus bimaculoides
AAAAAAAATTAGGTGGTGGGGCGTGCAAATGTCACCTTTGGACATGCTAGAAACAACAGGTAAAGGACAGGATTTCTGTGAGAACTTCCTTTTAAATTTATAACAAATATCAAGTTTTTAAATACACTCATCAAAAACACGAATTACAGAATAGAAAAAGGTGATTTCAATTGGATTTGAGCTGTAATTTTGCGAGTGCACATAGCAAGAAATAACATAATTCATACAGAAGTTTTACCTAGAGTGTGTGTGTGTGAGCAAAAGGAAGTTATTTTATGGCATTCTTTCGTTTGAAGCAGGAAAGTTGTCAACTCAACCATGTGGTTGATCATATGACCGTTAATTTCCATAAAAAAAATTTTTCTTTATGCTTTGAAGAGAGGAGAAAGTGAAAGATGTATGTATGTGTACATGAAATAGACGTGTGTGCATGTGTGTATTTGAGTGAGAAGGAGAGAGAGAGAGAGAGTGAGTGAAGGTATGTTGTCATGTATGTATTTTTTGCATATGTAAGTGGCACTCACTTGCTCTCTCTCTCTCTCTCTCTCTCACATACATTATCTTTCATATACACATACATACATCAGTTTTGTATGTATGTGTACATGTGAGAGAGAAAGTGAGTGACTGTATTTCCTCATAGCATATAGAGAAATGGATGTCTTTTAAGGTACACACTCATATAGAAAATGTGACGTCATGGTGGTGGCATAAAATATTTACAATAGTTGACTGATAGAAAAGATTATAATGTAAAATTTTTGCAATGCAAATATGTAAATGAAATTAAAGCTTATTTGGTTGTAAGATTACTGAATCTTTTGATACCCCATACGTCAATTGGCAACTCAGTTTTTGAATGCATAAGGAACACACATGTGTGCGCATGCACACACACAAACCCTCTTTTATATATATGGAAGATGAGGAGCTATTCATCTCTGGAAGAAAAGGAAAGACATTATATATATAGTATATTGTTTTAGTACGTTGGTAAAGTTTTAATAAATCTTAATATGGTGATTTGAAAACAAATATAAAACACTTTACCTTTCACTTGTTTAACATCTGTTGTTGGACAAATTGTAAAAGTTTTGACTGAGCATATGATAGTTAATTCACTAAAGGGTATGTGTTAAGTGATAGGAAGAAATGAAAGAACAAAGTATTAAAATTCACTCTTCCCTTCAGTAAACGCATTCTGTCTCTTCCACTCTGTCCCTGTCTGTCGTTCTCACACTTCCTGTGTCTCTGTTTCTTCCTGTTTCCTCCCCTTCCCTGATATCAGCCACCCTCATTATGCCACCACATTTCCCTGAACCTAACACTTTTGCACCCCTCTCATTTTATCATATAATAACCCAACCCCTGTAGTCAACCCATTATTGATTCTTATTGAAATCCAATTAGCCTATAAGTTGATGTTAGCTCAACATGTATACAAGGTTTGGAGAAGATTGGTTCACTGGTTTGGGCAGCAAGATAGTAACAGACAGACAAAAATTGCCATTTGTATATAAAGACACACAAAATTTTATTCTTTCATTTTAGTCCATTTTTCAATGCTTGCCCTCTCTGATACAAGCCCCTATTTCCTTTTCCAAGTAAAGGATAACACATATTTTACTGATTTCATTAATCTAAAAGGATCCACAACATAACAGGGATGATGAGGATATGAACAATTCATGCAGACACTGAAAAAAAAATTTGTTTTTCATGAGAAAATAATTCACATGGACAAGGTTGAAAAATTTTGCATGTAGAGAAATTAAAAACTCAACAGGAGAATAACAAACATTTTTGTTGCATATATTTTAAGAAACTTGTCAGAAGGTTTAGTTGAGTTGCAAAAACAACAACAACAACTCAAAGAACAAGAACAACAACAAATGCTACAACTAATAAAGTTGGTAATATGTTTTTGCTAGACCATGTAGCAAATTCAATAAATAAATTTAAACATGACCTGGAAGAAGGAATCACTTTCAAGGCATGTTACCAAAGATTTGAACAAATTTTTGAAAAGGAATGCTAAGACTGGACTGGCGAAATGAAAACGCATCTAATTCTGAGGAAACTGGTAACAATACAGCACGAAAAATACTGTAACTTTATATTGCCGAAAAGAGTTTCTGACATAAAATTCATGGACACAATTGACATTTTATGTAGGATGCTTAGAGAAAAAACATTGTTGTTCAACACGTGTTTGAAGTGCTTGAACACTGAGAAAAGTGATGACTTTACCACATATGTGGGTAGAGTGAACAGAGAGTGTGAGAGATTTAAACTAGATAAACTAACTCCAGACTTGTTCAAGTGCCTGATTTTTATTCAGGGACTTACTGCTAAAAAGGATGCAGAAGTCAGAACAAAATTTCTTGCAAAGCTGGAAACAAACCAGGATATAACTCTCCAGAAACTGTCATAAGAGTGCAATATGGTATTAAAAGTAAAGCACAACACAAGAAATCCAACACAGAGATTGTTTACAGATAAAACCAGTGCAAAAAAGTTGGAAGACAGATAAAATGTTTCACAAAAAACATGATATATATCAGGAGATAAACCCATGTATGGCATGTGGTGGTAGGCACCTGAGAAAAGAGTCCATTCAAAACAATGAAGTGTTTTCATTGTGGAGATACAGGTTACATTAAATTGCACTGCAGAACTAAGGTGACAAAAATAAATAGTTTGTCATCAGAGAAAAAAGTTTGTACAATGAACAGAAAATTCATCAAGGTGAGAACTGAAACCACTAGTGTCAAAATGGAATTAGACAAGGGTAGTGATATCACTATTATAAATGAAGAAACATGGCGACAAATCAGTAAGCCAAAAAATCAAATTAAGTAGCATATGGTGTTACAGGAAAGAAATTATATTTCATTGGCAAATGTATTTGCAATGTAACTTTCCAAGGTGAAATGCAAAGGACAATCATTTATGTGTTGAAAAAATTACTAAGCTTATTTGGCACAGAATGCATAGAGTTGTTTAAAATGTGGGATATCCCTATTAGTGTTCTCTGTGAAAATGTAGATGGCACATTTAAAAGTTCAAATGAAGTCAAACAACTGAGACAAAAAATTTTAAAATTGTTTCCAAATGTTTTTTTGGAAGGATTAGCCTATTGCACTCAAACAAAAGTGAGGATCGTGGTAAAAAGAAAAGCAACACCTGTTCTTAGGCCCAAACAGAATATGCTGTTTGCAGCATTGGACCAGGTTAATAAAGAGCTAGAAAGACTAGAAAGTCTAGCTATAATTGAAGAAGTTGACCATTCAGACTGGGCAGCTCTGACGGTTTATGTAAAGAAAAAAATAATAAACTAAGAGTGTGTGCGACCTTTTCAACTGGATTAAATGACTGTTTATTTTAACACAACTATCCATTAACAACAGAAGAAGTGTTCTCAAAACTAAATGGAGGAAAAATGTTCTCAAAGTTAGACCTCTTGGAGGCCTGTCTACAGATACAAGTAGAGGAAGATTATGTACACCTTTTAACAATCAACATGCACTGTGGATTGTATAAATTCAAGTGGCTTCCTTTTGGAGTAAAATTGGTACCTGCCATATTCCAACAAATGATGGATGCAATGTTAAATGATTGTGACTTTGCTATCACTTATTTCAATGATATTTTGATAAAGAGCAAGACAGTGGAACAACACTTTGAACATATTAAAACAAGTATTTGGAAAAATAAATGCATACTAGTTTAGACTAAGAGAGGAAAAGTGTGAATTTTTGATGAAAAAAAAATCAAATATTAAGGTCAATTAATTGATGAAAGGGGATGATGGCCAGACCCATCAAGGGCGGTGGCAACAGAATATGCCTCCTCCAATGAACGTCAAATTGTCACAAGCATTTTTAGGCTATATATATTATCAAGTATATATCCAGAACATACACAACACAAGCTGTTAAAAAAGGATGCCAAATGGTTTTGGTCAGAAAAATGCCAGAAAGTATTTGAGGAACTATAAAGCATGTTAACTTCAGACTTGTCATTTACACACTTCGATCCAAAGTTGGAAACAATACTGGCAATAGACGCTATTGAATACGGGGTAGGTGCCGTACTCCTACATAAATGTGAAGATGACAGCCAAAAGGCCATAGCTCATGCACGAAGGACGCTATTGCCAGTGGAAAAATTTATATCCAAATTGAAAAAGAGGCATTGGCAATTATATTTGGCATAAAAAAGTTCCACAGGTTTATACGTTAGACAGTTCAGACTTCAAACAGACCATTGCTCACTGCTAATGATTAAGGGATTCAAGAAAGGAATCCAAGTACATACAGCAAGCAGGTTGCAACAATGAGGCACCATACTACTAAACTATGACCACGCAATGGAATATTTACCTTCGAAAAAGTTAGGACATGCTGACCAAAGGGGAAATTGAACACAATGTAGAACATTGTATGAGAGTTACCAATAACTCTGGAGGAGATAAAGCGACATGCATCAAAAGACAAGTTCATTAATGAAACAAAAAGATTCTGTGGTCAGTGAAAGAAAACAAAAAAAAGTTCAGTAAGAAAAAACAACAGATAAACATATATTCAACATGTGATGGTCAAAGTGTAGTGATACTGTAGTCAAAGTGTAGTGATGTATGGCCAAAGCATAGTGATACCTAAAACTCTACAAAAAAGAGTGTTGAAAGAATTCATCTGGGGATGAAAGAGTGTTGAAAGATCTATCTGGGGATCACAAGGATGAAAGCGCTTATGCGCAGTTATGTGTATTGGCTAAAAATGGACAAGGAAGTTGAAAATGTAGTAAAAGGCTGCAGAAGATGTGCTCTAGCAGTGAAATTGCCTACTCAAAAATGAGAGCCTTGGCCAGAAGTAAACATTTTATGGACAAGACTACACATCAATTTTGTGGGTCCATTAAATGGTTATTACAACTTAGTAGTAGTTGACAGTTTTATAACTGCCAGAAATTGTTAAGTGCAAAAGACCAAACTCCACAGTGGAAATAAATTTTTTGCATGAATTATTCACAAGATTTGGTATCCGAGACGTGTTGTATCTGATAATGGAACACAATTTGTGTCCAGTGAATTTAGAAAATTTAGCAAAATATTCACAGTAGAACATAAAACAATAGTACCTTACTATCCCAGATCAAATGAACAGGCAGAGCATTTTGTGGACACTTTTAAAAGAGCTTTGAGAAAAGCAAACAAGGAAGCCACAGACGAAGTTGCTCTACAGCAACTCCTAAGGGTATGCAGGGTGACACAAAACTGGGGTTTGGTGTTACCCAATACACCAGCAGGACGCTCACCAGCTGAACTAATGTCCACAAGGAAGGAGGTGAAATCAGTTTTTGATAAACTGTTACCTGGTGAGGAAAGAAAAAGTACCAGGAAAGACAATCTAACATTTTTCATAATTGGTGATAAGATGTACAAGAGGTCATATAAAAAAGCCACTTTGCTTCCATGAGGCCCAAAGCTCAAAAGGAACTCAGCCACTTTGCTTCCTTGAAGCCCAACACTCGAAAGGAACTCAGACAATTTGCTTCCGTGAGACCCAATGCTTGAAAGGTGTTCTTTACGTGCCACCAGCATGGGTGCATTTGGCTTGACAGGTCCTCTCAAGCACAGCAAATCTTCAAAGGTCTCATTCACTAGTCATTGCCTCTAAAAGGCTCAAAGTTTGAATATCATGCTTCACCACCTCATCCCATGTCTTCCTGGGTCTACCTCTACCACAGGTTCCCTCCACAGTAAGAGATCAGCACTTTTTTTACACAGCTGTCCTCATCTATGTGCATCACATGACCATACCAGCACAGTCATCTTTCTTGCACACTACATCTGATGCTTCTTATGCCTAACTTTTCTCTCAAAATGGTTACACTCTGTCGAACATGCACACTGACATTGCATACTGATTTCATTTCTTTCAAGCCTATGTATGTCCTTAGCTGTCACAGCCCATGTTTCACTGCCATGCATCAAACAATCTGCCTTTCATGCTGACTGAGAGGTCCTTTGTTGCCAACAGGAGTAGGAGCTCTCTGAACTTTGCCCAGCCTAATCTTAACAGCTACACTCTGGGAGCATCCACCTCCAGTATCAACTTGGTCACTGAAATAATGGAAGCTATCTACTACCTCTAGCTTGTCTCACTGGCAGTTGATGGAATCGATTTTCTGCACTTTTTCAGCGTTTATTGTACTTGTGCATCTTCCACATACCAAAATTAGTTACTCTGTTAACTTTCTTCTTATATTGCTGCACCTTTTATGTGTCCAAAGCTTACACTGTGTGCATCTTATGGTGTTTCTACCCACACCTTTTCTACAGATTGAGCAGGGCCAGCTACCTGAAGGGATTTTTGATTTGTCTGCCTTCCTACTTACTAAGACTGGTTTTTTCTAGGTCAACTCCAGGGCCATTTGATTCGGGTGGTGATTCAGCCATAAGAGCAAGGTCATCAGCATAGAGGAGCTCTCAGGGGCAGCCTTTCTCAAATTCCTCTGCTATTACCTAGAAAACTATGATGAACAAGAGGGGGCTGAGCACCAATCCTTGGTGAACCCCTACTAGTACCCTGAATTCTTCGTTGTACTTATTGCCAGCGCTCACCTTACTGGTAGCTTCCCTGTACATAGCTTGTACAGCTCTCACCAACCACCTGTCTATCCCTAGTTTCTGCATTGACCACCAAATAAGGGATTGGGGCTTTCTCCAAGTCAAAAATGGCTAAGTACAGAGCTATGTAGCTTTGGCTATGTATTTCTGTTGCAGCTGCCTTGCCAGAAATATAGCATCAATGGTACTTCTCCTTGGCATCTCATCTCATCTAAGCTAACTCTCACCCTAACTCTGTAACTTTCATCACCTGATCCAGCAATTTGATACCTCTGTAATTATTTCTTAGGCATCACTATTACCTTTGCAGCAATTGACTATAGTGTTGCTTCATCAGTCATTAGGTATGACTCCTTTGTGAACCACCTGACTTACAATACGGGTGGCTAGACCATAACCCACACCACGGGCATCTCAGCAGTGATTTCTGAAAGGCCAGGGCCTTTTCTTGTCTTCATATCATGAATTGCTTTATCTACTATGGAACTGTTGATTCAGGTAGCTGGTCCCTCAGTTGGGTCAACATTTTACAGACTCTCCTCCTCCCACTCATTCTCTATGTTCAGCAGTCTTTCATAATAGCATTTCCAAGTCTCTTTCTTTGCAGAATCATTACATGCAAGTACACCATCATCCATACATAGACAAACTTCTTTTCTGCTTCTTCCTTGGCTTCTCTTCTGGCTATCTGATACCCTGCTACCCCTATTCTTCCAGGCATGTTTCTTAGCTCTAATGACCCTGTCCACCGCATCGTCCCACCACCAAATTACTTTACGTCTGGATGGGACTTTGCACCAGCCACAGATTTGGTTTGTGGCATTCAGCAAGCTCTCCCTCAAGAATTCCCAGTTGCTCTCTATGTCATAAGTCTGTTGCTCCTCCCTTTCATCAAATTTCTCAATAAGGATGTCCCTAAATCTCTGACCATATGAAGTGTCCTTAAGCTTCCAAATCCTTCTTTTCCAGATTGGTTTACTTCTTGGTATCTTTCTGGCCAGGAGTCTAAAGTCACTAATGACTAGTCAATGCTGGGGGGTACATTCTTCACTAGGGGGAGTCTTTGTATTTAGGAGCAACCATGCATCTCACTATCTGGTGAGAATGTAATTGATCTGGCTAGCACAGGCACCTGATTGGTAGATTATCAGGTGGTTGGCTGACTTCCTGAAGTTGGTGTTGCAAATAAAAAGGTTATTGGTATCACAGAACTCCAGTAGCCTTGTTCCCTCTTCATTTTGGGAGCCAAATCTATGACCCCTATGCACACCATGGAAGATACCAGACTGCTATCCAACATGCCCATTAAAATCCCCAGCCATGAAGAGATCATTGTCACTCGTCTTCGAGATAGCCTGTGGAAGAATATAATAAAACTGGTCTTTCTATTCATTTGGTAGGCCTGCTTGAGAGGCATAAGCAGAGATAATTGTCACTATACTGTCTTTTTGTAAGACTAGCCTAAGCTTAAGCACTATATCACCCACTCTAACTACCTCTATGACCTTATCCACCCATTTCTCTGCAAGATATGCTCATGCCACCTACCCATCACTACTACTTTCCTGGAAGATTTTATACCTATGTGTCTTGCCTGTGAGGAACCGGGCTGAAGCTCCTCTCCACTTACCACTTGGATGCAAATACATCAACATATCTCTGTTCAAGCATCTCAACAATCTTGCTAGACCTACCTTTCAATGTGCCTACATAGATAGTGCAAACTCTGGAAACTGGGAAAGGGATGTGGGAGGGAACATGGGAAGGAGTGATGTTATTCAGCACCTGAAAAAAAAAGGTTTCTGTGATCGTTTGATAGCCCCCGAAACTATGGCTCTATCCATATTTGATGACAATGTTCCAACAGAGGTGAAAGCAAATATTACTCAAGTTATACTGGAAGCAAAAGTGAAGAAGAGAAAGAAGAAAAAATCAACTGAAGAGGTACATTCTGCACCAAAATGACTTTTCTTCTTTTACAAACATTGAGTTTTCATCTTTTGTAACTCCTGATACAAAAACTTCCTTCATGAGATTTTGTATCGGCATCAATTTACACGACAAAGACAATTCAACATAGAAAGATGATACTAGTTACAAAAATGAACTTGAAAAACTTGCGAAGACAGTTGTTGTGAATGATGTTGAAGAAAGAGGTGTCAAACTCATTCAGGATTACAATAACATTCTTACAAAAGATGAAACTGAGAAACAATTTGTTTTACAGATCATTACTGAAAACCATAAAACATACCTAGCTGCCACCAAATTCTCTCTTATGCAAAAATAATGTTCAATATTCACTGTTCAGTGTTCACATTTTGCTTTTGGTTCTATAGAAACTATTGTTGTAAATAAAAATGCATTTCTCTTATAGAAGTTGTGTGCTTTATTAAGAAAACCTAATATTTCTTAAGTTTTTCATCTTATTTCAGGAAATTTTCAAATTAGCTCTTGTTCAGAACATTTTTAAACATTTGTTGGGGTTACCTGGATGTGTCCACATAAATTTCTCTAAGAAGAAAAAAATAGTGGAGAAAGGGAACAGTATACCACTTTTGAAAAGAATTAATCATTGCATATAATATGTTCCAACTTCAAGGCGTTTGAGGGTCTGATTTTTTTTTTATTACCCATGTGGGCTAACATAGAGGGGAATATTTGAGGGTCGCCCAGCAATTGTTTGATTAAGCTGAAATTTTGCACATATATATATCTGTATATCTGTATATATATAAAAGAGAGGATGTTTGTGTGTGTGTGTACATGAATGTGGTTTATGCACGTCCACAGATTAGCACGCATGTCGCTCCAATTTCAGGAGAAGATTCGGAATGACCCTATGTGCATTTTAGTGAACTTTCTCTCTCAGAGGTACCCGTGTATACCTGTAAAAATCGATAAACTGTTACCAATTTTGAAGTTTGTTGACATGGCGAAGTCAAATCTGTGCGTACGCGCATGAAGTAGAGAGAGAGAGAGAAATTGTATGGTTGTGAGAGGGAGGGTGAAGGAGAGTTACATTTTGT
>NC_068987.1:40374742-40380326 GCF_001194135.2 Octopus bimaculoides
GCAAAACGCTAGAACAGGACAAAATGAGAAATATACAGAATAAAGAATTATCTAAGGCCTGCTGCAGTTTCGAACATTAACGTTTTACTTTCGTAACATCCGTGTTCTCATATATGTATATATACTTAAGACTTCGTTGTGATCTGAACAGAACCGCTTCTGACACAGAGAATCGGGAGCCCTTTTGGTCATTCTATTTTCCTTGCTGGAAGGGTTCCTAACCCATGAGCAACGAGGGGTTAGATGATGGCGGTGGTGTTTTCAAAGGGATGGCATGTATAACCTGATCACCTCTGCCGATCAAACTCTCAACCCATGCGCTCCAGTTGCAACACTGATTCCGCCCAAATTTGACTTAGTTTGACTGATTCCGCCCAAGTTACTTAGTTTGGTTTGAAATAAAGAACTTGATTAGCTTAATAATTCCAACTTAATCCCGGGCTATACTGCTAGTATATATATAGGATCAACTATAAATTTTAAACAACAATACGCTGTGCATCTCAATTCTTTTAGATATGAGAAACACAGTAAATCCACAACACTCACCAGTCACATACATCATCTCAAAATAGAAATATTCCCTACATCTTGTCATGGTCCATAATAGATTCAGGGCTTCCATACCAAGGTCAATGCTCAGCCTGTAAGCTATGCTTAAAAGAGGCATTCCCCATATTAAAATACAACTTTTCAATACTACTAAATAAATATAATGAGGCCCTAGGTACATGCAACCACTGCTTTTTCCATACCTTCAAATTTTACCACAAATCTAAATGCAATCTAAATAATGACACAGTACATATCCCGAACACCACTTAGGTAATCTCCAACAACCCTATTTGACTTTCTATTAATTTTTTAACTCTGAAATCTTATTTTAATTGCTTAATACTATACATATGGACATGCATATGTGTACGTATGTGGATGATGTACATTTGTACATATGTGCATGCATGTGCCTGTGTGTATACATGTGTGCATGTATGCACGTTTATGTGCACATGTGTATGCATGTGTGCATGTATTTATGGGTATGCATGTGTATGTATATATGTGTGTATGTATGTATATGTATGTTTGTATATGTATGTGTATAAATGCATGCAATTGTGTGTATATGTATTTATATTATATGCATACAGGTTTAAATACACAAGTACACAGGCCTGTATAATAATGCATACACACATACACATATATGTAAATGTGTGTATGCAAATATCGATATACACTTTCTTTCTTTTTATTTGATTCCTCTACCCACACTATCACATTAGCCAGGTGCATGCTAACTGCGAGTTACCTACAAAATAATGCTGAATCTTACATCCTAGATAGCCAGTAAAATTCCAAGTGGTGAACAAATAAAAGTCTACATGTCAGCTACTGCATATCCTCCCTCAATAATAAAAAAAAAACTAGACACTTTCTATTTAAATAAAAGCAACAATAAGAACAACAGTGGTAATAGTAAGAATAAAAACAATAAACCTTACCCCAATCTTAGTAAAGGGAACACTCAGAACCATAATAACGCTATCAATCTTAATAGACCTTGCACTACCCCACTAGAAAGCAATTCCCCACCACAGCACAATCTATGTGACTGTAGGAATAGGGAGAATTGTACCCTCAGAAATACCTGTAGAATTAAGGACATAATTTATCAATGCACAGTCACAACACAGTTTAGTAAAATAAGTTACATAGGAGCTACCCAGAATGAAATGAAACATAGACTAGCTGCACACCAGCACTCTTTCAGAAATAGAAATAGGATTAACTCAACTGGATTAAGTAAGTATATTTGGGAACTCAAAGATAGTGATATTAGTTTCACGTTAGAATGGGAGATCCTTGCCTCTGCACCTTCATACAATGTAAAAAACAGGAAATGTTATCTTTCCATCAATGAAATGTTTTTCATTCTAGCAGCATGACACCCACTATTAAACTTGAGGGAAGAGTGAAGCCTAACTTGCCTGCACAAGGGGTGGTTTACCTTTGCTAAATATAAATAACATTAGAAACCCTTGTGCCACCCCTAAATAGCATCAAGAGCCCTTCACCATAGAAATAGTAGACCTTGGTATTAATTTGAAGATCATATATATACTCTTTAATTAAGTATATATATATATACTCTTTAATTAAGTATATGTATATATACTCTTTAATTAAGTATACTACTAACCAGTTAGTAGTACAAACCGGAGCCCTTGCAGATGTTCCTATAACAATACCCCAATCTCTTCACCAAAATTTCTGAGTTTAGATCCCATTCCCCACCCGTAACAACTACCTACATCTTATATTTATTAAGCCATTTCTCTTTAATAAAACCCACCAACCCCCTTTAGAGAATGCCAGATATTTCAATCATGAACCTAATTGAGAACATAGTTATTTAACCCCAATGTTAAGACTCTTGGTAACTAATTCTAATTTTAATTTAATTTTATTTTTATTTTCCTGTACCTTTTATACTATGGATGAGCTTGTTGGCACTTGTTTCAATTTGGACTTAATTTCTCTACCAGCATATTGGTCTACCTCCATTTAAGTAGACCCTACTAGTCCTACCCACTTAGGAACAACACTATCCCCCATAGAATTTAATATAATGAACTCAATACTACCTTTCCGCAATCTACATTGTAGAGATCTGTACTTAGACACTGCAGTAGCTGACTTCCTAAGAGATATTAGTACACTTGGGCATATTTTGTTTGACTGAAAGTGTAATTAGGTGGTAGACCCAGTATGTTTGCACCCACGTAAGGGTTAATATAATTAATAAATTTATTGATAAGAACAATCTAACTTTTATGATACTATAATACATATTAAGTAAGATTTAGTAAACTGTATTTAGTAAACATGGTAGTAATTAGCATGTGTTTTAATTTTAATTTTTAATTGCTTGAATGTTTGGGGTTTTGTGCTGTTACCCTTTTGTGTACCTATGGGGCAGAATTTACTTAGGAACGTGTAAACTTTTACTTGTTCATCCATTATTGCCACCGCTTGCAATTTTACTGGCTAGCTAGGATGTAAGATTCAGCATTATTTTGTAGGTAACTCCCAATTAGCATGCCCATCTTGTGCTAGTTGTTCTCCCCTTAACTATAAAAAAACTACAACTGTTTGACTAATAACATTTATCTTTTTATTTTATTTTTATTCATGCTATGTTGAGAAGTTGTAGAAAGCCATAAGTGGCCTGTTGCCACTTATATCAGTCTTCTCCCCAAACCCTTTATTTACTGGTTTGTTTTCTTCTTTGTTTACACATCTCCTGTAACAGTCTTAACTTCTGCCATTGGTTCAAATATATTTGACCAATTGTAGAGATGGCTAGACTTTGGTCAATTCCATTGCAGACAACAGGTGACGGTCTCTATAATATTTCAGTAAGTACACTGTTATAAGAACACTACGGTTTTGTTTTTGGGTAAATATTAATTAACTCTATTTACGATATCATAAGCGCTATTCTTTTTCTAGACATATTGGTAATTCTTGTCTAATTTTAGAACTAGCTTCGTTTCACTACTATTCAAATACCCTGGTTTCCCTTTATATAGAAATAACCAGTAAATATTCCCCTAGACCACTGCTAGTTCATTCTTTTGCCTATCGACTTCAAGCTCCATGTTACAAGATGATATGATTTTAATATATTGAGCCTTCTGACCTCTTCTTGAGGCTCTGTTCTTTCCTCTTCCCTTTGTTCATCTTATTTTACATATTTGTATTCACTCTGATGAAGCTCCATGTACTAGATCAAATGTGCTATGAAGATGATGAATATTATTTGTGGAATCTCTTTCATAAGAACCGACTAACAGTGGAAGTGGAAATGGCTGTAAGAAATGTTATGTCATGTTTTGTATTAAAAAATAATCAACCAATGTGGTTCAATTTGTTTGTATGATCAAAAGTTTTTTAGTTATATAAATTTGATTCCTGCTAAACTTTTGTTTATTCTGTTGTTATCTGTACCCAATGCACATAGCATGCCTACATACCCATGCCTAGGGTTAGTACAGTTAATTGATACTGATAGTAAATACGGATACTATTATCCCTTAGATGGTTATTACAGCCGCTAACTCTGCTTACCTTATATATACATACATTGCTGAGATCCCCTTCAGTCATGACTGACCATGGGATTGCACCTAGAAAGTTACCCTCCGAGGCACAAGTCTGGGCAAGGTTGTTTATAGCAGACCAGCAGTCGCCCATGCATACCAACTTTCCTCTCCACTCTACCGATGTCATCCAAGGGAAAGGCAAAGGCTGATACAGCTTGGCACCAGTGATGTTGCAACTCATTTCTACAGCTGAATGAACTGGAGCAACGTGAAATAAAGTATATTGCTCAAGAACACAACACACAGCCCAGTCCGAGATTTGAACTCACAACCTCACGATCGTAAGCTCGATGCTCTAACCACTGAGCCATGCGCCTTCACATAAACATACATATGTATTCATATATATATATATGTATATAGAGAGTAGTTTTGAAAGTGATGAAAATTCCAGAAGCTTCTTAAAGCCAACATTTACTGAATACCACCCTGCCAATAGTAAATTAATGTTGCTGGCTGATGTTGGTGAGTATGTCTGACCCTTCTGTAGTGGGTAGGATGGCGTTTAACCCCTTCCTATAAAACAAGGGGGCATGTATAATATCTACTAAGTCTTTACCCATTGCTATGCTGCCGGTAAAAATATTTGTTAATCCATGCATGTACCTTCTTTTAATAGTAGACTGTTACATAGTGAAAGTATCATTAGTTACTATGGTGACATCACTCTGCCTGTGTATCTATCTTTCACATACACACTCTCTTACTTCACATCTTACTTCATGTCTTCCAATGTGCAAAGGCAGTGGATGGCCCGTCCAAGGGCAATATCAGCAGAGTGACTGCAGCAAATGTAAACAAAAACGCATGCATGCACATAGATCTGCCTGTTAAATTCTTCACAAGGCTTTAGTTATCTCAGATCTATTATAAAAAAAAGCACTTGCTCAAGATGTCCCACATTGGGATTGAACCTGAAATAATCTAGTTGGGAGTGAACTTCTTAACCATGCAGTCATATCTGATTGCACACACATGTACGTGCGTATTTTATCCTTCTCTCTCTTGTGAAAACAATCCCTTCAAAGGGGTGTAAAACGTCCAATGGTACAGCAGTTGGATACCACAGAAATAGGGGTATAAATACAAATTACAAATGAGGAATTAGAGAAATAAAATTGACAATCTAACAATTTACTTACATAATATAATATAAGGTAAAATATAATATAATAGTTGATCAAAATGCACACATCACCACTATTGGATCCGCGCACTCCCTTGTCCACCGATTTTCCATTATTATCGGTTGGCAACGGAGTGTGTGGATCTAGTGGTGGAGATGTGTGCATTTTGATCAAAAGTAGTAAATATATTATAATGCAAATGAATTGTTGGATTGTCAATTGTATTTCTCTCTCTCTCATATATATATATATATATATATACATATATATATATATATATATATATAT
>NC_068987.1:40382990-40386849 GCF_001194135.2 Octopus bimaculoides
CATAAAGAGAAGAGGAATAAAATGGAAAATAAAAGGACAGGAAAACAATAAAAAGCTTCAAAGTTAAAAAAAAAAAGGAGTTTAGAATTAGCAGATATTCTTTTCTACTCTAGGCACAAGGCCTGAAAGTTTTGGGAAAAGGGCCACTCGACTAGATCGACCTCAGTATGCAACTGGTACTTGATTTATTGACCCCAAAAAGATGAAAGGCAAAGTCAACCTCAGCAGAATTTGAACTCAGAACATAAAGACAGATGAAATATTGCTAAGCATTTCCCCTGGCATGCTAATATTTCTGCCAGCTTGCCGCCTTAGCAGATATTGAAATAATATACTAGTGATGCAATAAAATCCCAATTCTATACATTGGGTCATCCCATAAATAATGTGGCTTTTTTATACTTCTTTTATTTTTCAAAATTAAGATAAACAAAGTTCTTCTTTAATCTAAAATATACTCTCCTTCATTTTCTATAATGCTCTTCCATCTATCTGGTAGATTTGCAAGGCCCCTCTTTCAAAATTCACTTGTTTGTGACAAAAAATACTCCTCCAATACTGTTTTGACCTCGTCTACAGAATTCATATTTTTTCCATCCAAATGATTTTTGGAGACAACAGAATAAATAATAATATGGTGGGTGGAGCATTGTTTCCCATTCAAACTGCTCCAATCTTTGAAATATCTTCTTTGCTGTATGTGGCCAAGCATTATCTTGATGGAAGAACACCTTTCGTCTTGAAACCAAAGATGGTTGTTTTTCTTCTAGTGCTGAATTAAGCCACTCAAGCTACTTGCAGCAGATCTTTGTTATCATTTGGTTTGGGTTTAAAAGTTCAAAGTGGACTAAACCTTTCATATCCCACCAAACAGATAACAACACCTTTAGCCTGGAGCACAAATGTTTCTCTTTCCCTACCCACTGTCTTTGGTGCTTGACATTTTTATAGAGAACCCATTCTTTTTCAGCAGTCACTATTCGGTCCCAAAAAGGTTCATTAATGAGATGTGCACGATTAGTTTTTGAGGAACCCAGTGACCTAATTTGCTGGCTTTTCCAATGGTATGCAGGTGTTGATGAATGGTTGAATGACCAAATCCAAGCTTCTCTGTTAGTTCCTCAACAGTTATGATGGGATATGTTCCACCAGGGTTTGCAGCATGTCCTCGTTGAGCTCTACAGATCTTCCAGGACGTGGCTTGTCTTCTAGGCTGTAGTTTCCAGTTTGGAATTTCTGGAACCACCATTGACACCGACTTACGCCTTATTGTCCGATCCCCATATACTGCATTAATAATATTCCTCACACTTTCCATTGCATTGTTGCCTTTATTGAACTCATAAAGCAAAATATGCTGAATATGCTCCTTTGTCACTTTCAATTATAGCTTTGGAAAACTAACTTAAAATCGAAGTGCACTCTTCAAGACTTGCAGTAAGAATAAGGACAAGGTAAAATTACTACCTACCTTTAGAGCAAGTTGATATAATTTATCTCATCTCCCTCCGACTTTTAGTTCATGCAACTGAAAAAACTGCATTATTTATGGGACGACCCAATAAATGAACAGAAAGAAATGTAGACAGACAAACTGAAAGTATGAAGTAGAAAAACGATGGTGTTATTATAAAATGACAGTGTTGATAGCCCTCTGGTTGACTGCCTCATTGGAAATATCCTATCTATATAACCTATCAGGACATTATATATTTGTATATGTATATATATATATCATCATCATCATCGTTTAACGTCCGCTTTCCATGCTAGCATGGGTTGGACGATTTGACTGAGGACTGGTGAACCAGGTGGCTACACCAGGCTCCAATCTGATTTGGCAGAGTTTCTACAGCTGGATGCCCTTCCTAACGCCAACCACTCCGAGAGTGTAGCGGGGGCTTTTGTGTGCCACCGGCAAGGAACCCAGACAGCTGCTCTGGCAACGATCACGCTGTTAGGCTTCAGTGCCGGTGGCACGTAAATAGCACTATTTGAGCATGATTGTTACCAATGTCGCCTTCCTGGCACTTGTGCCAGTGGCACATAAAATACACCATTTCGAGCGTGGGCGTTGCCAGTACCGCCTGACTAGCCTTCATGCCGGTGGCACGTAAAAGCACACACACACACATATATATATATATTTAGTAAAGTTTACATCCAGTGAAACATGGGCTGTGACCGTTGAAAACATGCATAGGCTTGTAAGAAACAAAGCCAGTATGCTTTGCTGGATGTGTAAAGTCAGCGTGCATGCATCCTGAGAGAAAAGTTGAACATAAGCATCAGATATGGTGTGCAAGAGAGATGACTGCATTGGTATGCTTATGTGATGTGTATGGGTGAGGACAGCTGTGTGAAGAAGTTTCATACTCTAACAGTGGAGGGAACCTGTGGAAGAGGTAGACTCACAAACACATGGGATGAGGAAGAGAAGCACGATCTTTGAATGTTGGGCCTCACAGAGGCTATGACAAGCAACTGAAACCTTTGAAGAAATGCTGTGTGCTCGTGGAAACCAGTCAAGCCAAGTGAGATTGTAGTCAAGGCCAATGCCAGTGTTGTTTAACTGGCCTATTAAAAGCACCCCTCAATCACTGGGTGATATGCTGTACTTCTGAAGACCTGTCAAATGAAGTAAATTCATAGTTGTGGCTGATGCCAGCACTGTCAGACTGGCACCAGTACTGGTAGCACTTTAAAAGCACCAATCATGTGTATGACCTCATGGAGGCAGTGATGTCAACTCAAGCGAGATCATAGTCATGGCTGATGCCAGTGATGGGTAACTGGCCCGTTAAAAGCACCCTTCAATCGTTGGGCGATATACTGTGCTTGTGAAGATCTGTTGAACTTAGTGAAATTGTTGTCACGGCTGATGCCAGTGCCATCTGATTAGCACCCATGCTGGTGGCATGTAAAAAGCATACACTACACTCTCGAAGTGGTTGGCATTAAGAAGGGCATCCAGTTGTAGAAACCTCGCCAAATCAGATTGGAATCTTGTGCAGCCCCCTGGCTTACCAGTTTTCAGCCAAACTATCCAACCCATGCCAGCATGGAAAGCAGACATTAAACAATGATGATATATATACGTAATATATATATATATATATATATATATCAGTATCTATATAAGACAAGATGTGTGTGTGTGTGTGCACGTGAATGTACTTTATGCACGTCCACAAATTAGCACGCATGTCGCTCTAATTTTAGGAGGAGATTTTGTCATGACCCTATCTGCATTTTCGTCAATTTTGTCTCTCAGAGGCACCCGCGTATAGCTGTAAAAATTGATTTTCCACCATATCTGTATGCGCTTGAAGGAGGCGTATGCGCATGAAGGCGGCATATGCGCATGAAGGCGGCGTATGCGCATGAAGGCGGCATATGCGCATGAAGAAGAGAGTCAAATTGTGTTTATGTATGTGTGAGAGAATGACTGAGAGAGAGATACAGATTGTTTGCTAGCGTCTAACAAAAAAAAGTCAAGAAAAACTGGGAAAGGGAGAAACAAAGCATCTAATGAAAGAAAAGGAAGATAAAATGTCAGCGTTCATCAAAAATTTAAATGTCAATTTTTTTTTCTTCTTAAACATGAGATATAATTTCAAAAACGGGGTTTTGTAGCATATTTCTTATGTAGAGAGTCTGCATTCTTAATTTTTTAATCTTATTATATATTTCAATTCCATTCTATTCTATTGCATTTTGCGTTATTTTTCAGCTGTTTGTTTGACGAAACAAGTTACTCTTAATTGAAAACGACCGGGTAACGTTGTCTGTGTTTGAAAACAGTTTTGTTCTCATTGCTGATTTTTCATTCATCAGAACCGCAACTTCAGCTTAATTT
>NC_068987.1:40387958-40392274 GCF_001194135.2 Octopus bimaculoides
TTGCAGCTTTATTTCATCTCTGACTACAATCAACAGGCCGCAGCACGAGTAGCCAATTTCCCGGCGAATGGAGACAACACGGAGGCTGAAACTTTCGACAGAGACATCTTACTTGGCCTACAAACAATGCTGCATGAGCACAACAGTTACATCCTCAGCTTCAAATGCGCGTTGGAGAACAGCACCCTGTCCCAACTACAATGTCATCATTGACGCTGACAAGAGGCCATCTGGGGGGCATGCTCACTGCTTCAATGCTCCCGCATGCAATGAGGTAGCAGTCGTTCTTTATGGGGACCAACACAACCCCAGAGATATAGTTTTCCCATGCCGTGACGGCGGCCTTCATAGGATTAGTGAAACTCACCGCTCTTATGACAGCCTACAGTACCCCCTTTTGTTCACTTGCGGGGAGGCTGATTACCATTTCGGCATTCAACATCGTCAACCCAACAACCCCTCTGTGACATTGGCCAAAACAGTGTCGTTAAGGGCATATTATGCCTACAGATTTATGCTGTGGGTGAACAGCTTCAATCACTTGCATCAGTCGCGAGACCTACTTCATCAGTTTGCAGTGGACATGGCTGCCAAGGTTGAATCTGAGCGTCTGTGTTTTATATAAAAACACACCAGAAAGAGCTGCGCAGTGACAGCTACATCCAGAATGATGCTGATCCCCGAAGCCTGGGAAAGACCTGCATATTACCCTCCAGCTACACGGGGGGACCCAGGAACATGCACGAACGAACCCAGGACGCAATGACGTACGTCCGAAATTATGGTTGTCCGGACCTGTTTATTATGTTCACATGCAACCCAAAGAGGGTGGAAATAACCTGTGAACTTTACCCTGGGCAACAACCTGCCCACAGACATGACCTACTTGCTTGAGTGTTCCAGCTAAAGTTGGCCAAGTTGATGACATTAATCAAAAAGGGGCAGATTTTGGGGCCAGTCAAGTGCGACATGTACACTGTGGAATGGCAGAAGAGAGGAAATCCACATGCTCACATTCTGATTTGGCTAGCGACGAAAATCAACTCCAATGATGTTGATGCAATCATCTCAGCTGAGATTTCTAACCCTGTCATTGACCATGAGTTATATGACATTGTCAGCATGAACATGATTCATGGTCCGTGTGGGATGGGTGTTGATGGCCATCATGCGTGCCTACAGAACGGGTCATGTAGTAAGGGATTCCCTAAGCAATTTGTTGATGAGACACGGACTAATGGAGACAGGTACTCCCTGTACAGATGGAGACGGCCTGAGAACAGTGGCTTCACCACAACAGTAAAGGGAAGTAAAGTCGACAATCGGTGGGTTGTCCCTTACTGCCCACTTCTCTTGAAGATTTTTAATGCCCATATAAATGTTGAATTTTGCAGTTCCGTTAAAGCTATAAAGTACATTTGCAAGTACATTAACAAAGGCTCCGATGCCGCCGTATTTGGCCTTCAAAGTGCCAGTGGAAGGGATGAAGTTTCTGAGTACCTGTCAGGGCAGTACATCAGCAGCAATGAGGCTTTTTTGGTGTATTTTCAGTTTCCCCCTCCACCAAGAGCATCCAGCAATCATGCATCTGACTGTTCATTTGGAGAATGGTCAGCGTGTATACTTTTCTGAGCACAATGCTGCCCAATTGGCTGCCCTGCAGAAGGAGACAACTCTTACTGGTTTCTTTAAGTTGTGTCAAATTGACATATTTGCAAAGCGTCTTATTTATCCGCAACTGCCATCCTACTTTGTGAGGGATAAAAACGTTTGGACACGAAGACAGTCGGAGGTTGATGTAGATGGGCATCCAGGCATTAAGTTTTCAGATTGCCTCGGGAGGCTATACACGGTGCACCCAAGCCAGCAGGAGTGTTTTTACTTGCGACTCCTTCTTCATGAAGTTGTCAGTCCAGAAAGCTTCCAGGATATCAGAACTGTTGACAATCTGTGTTATGACATATTTCGGGCAGCCTGCTTTCAGCGTGGGCTTTTGGAGGATGACTCACAATGGGATTCTACTTTGGCTGAAGGAGCTTTGCTAAACTCACCTAAAAGCCTACGGCAAGTCTTCGCTATTTTGCTCCAAAAATGTGGGTTGTCCGATCCAGCTTCTTTGTGGTTGAAGTACAGGGATCCTATGTCCAAGGACTTCCTTTGGATGGCAAAGCAACAGTGCCCTAATATTGACATTGGATACAATGACCTGATCTACAATAATGTGCTGATTGAAATTGAGGATGCCCTGCTCAAACTGGGTGGGGCGGCATTGAACACATTCGGTTTGCTTTCCTCATTGCGACAGGACGTTAACACACTCGCACCAAAGTTACTTCTGGAGTTGTTGTATGATGCTGATAGCCTTGCGGAGTACCTGAGAGTAAATGAACTAAAATTGCTTGCTGATCAGCGGCTGGTGTACGAAACTGTCGTCAGTGCCGTTGAAAAACAGGTGGGTGGCATTTTTTCCTTGATGATCCTAGAGGTATCGGCAAATCCTTTGTAACACAATTAATACTTGCTAAGATTCGTCGCGAGAAACAAATTGCGCTAGCCGTTGCCTCCTCAGGAATCACTGCTACGTTATTGCCAGGAGGTAGGACGGTGCACTCGGCATTCAAGCTGCCTTTGGATTTGGTTAGGGCCAAGGTTCCTACTTGCAACATTAGCAACATTAGCAAAAATTCAGTGCTGTCTCATTGTATGGGACGAATGCACAATGGCCAATAAGGGTGCCCTTGAGGCATTGGACCGGTCACTGAAAGATATCAGGGATTCTACAGCTTCTATGGGTGGTGTAACTCTATTGCTTTCAGGAGATTTCCGACAAACCCTTCCTGTCATCCCTAAAGGAACCAGGGCTGATGAAGTGCGTGCATGCCTTAAGTCATCCACGTTGTGGCCCCAGGTTAAGATGTTAAGCCTAAGCACAAACATGCGTGCGCACTTGCTTGGTGATAGCACGTCTGCAGCATTTGCTGATGACATTTTAGCCCTTGGAGAAGGGAAGGTTCCTAAGAATGATAAGGGTGACATATCCATCTCTGAACTGTGCAACACAGTGGACAACCCTTCCAATCTTTTGGAAACAGTGTTCCCCAATCTGGAAAGTAACTATGCAGACATCAATTGGCTCAGTGAAAGAAACATCCTGGTCCCCAAAAGTGTAGTTATCTGACCAGCTCATAAGCCGAATTCCGGGTGAGGAGCGCATCTACAAATCAATTGACCGGACCTGTGAACCCCAAGACATTGTTAATTACCCTATCGAGTATCTCAACTCATTGGAGCCAGCAGGGCTTCCACTTCATATTCTTAGGCTAAGGGTTGGATGCCCAATTATGCTAATCAGAAACTTGCTTCTGCCTAAACAGTGCAATGGGACCTGCTTAGTAGTTAAGTCCCTGATGCCCCACTTGATTGAGGCCACCATTGTTACAGAGTGCGGGAGGGGTGAAAATGCTTTCATTTCAAGGATGCACCTTTATCTTTCGGGGTCAGACATACCATTTCACTTCCGCAGCTCGCAGTTCCCGGTGAGACCATGCTTTGCCATGTCCATCAACAAATCCCAAGGCCAAACACTATCGGTGGCAGGCATCCATTTGGGGGAGCCATGCTTTTCACATGGGCAACTTTATGTGGCCTGCTCCCGTGTGGGTAGTAGAAACGCTCTTTTTGTGTATGCTCCTCAGGGCAGAACACGCAATGTTGTCTATAGCGAAGTTTTATAGACAAGTTGTCATTGCAGCCGATGTGGTTATAAACAGTAATCCGGAAGCATTGGCCAGACATATTCTCAAACCATGGCAACATGAGTTATGGACTCTTCCTCTTTTTTATTGGACAATGCTGACTTCTCCAACAACAATGCTCACTCGGCTGATATCAGTGATTGGCTAAGTTGCTCATAGACGTAACCTAGAGGGACAGGCCCCTTATTTTTTGGTTAAGGATGTGGTAAGTTTTCCTAAGCTGCTCCAATCCAGATCCCCAATGCAAGCCTTCAGATCAACCTTCTCTTATGCAGATCTCTAATGCAACTTTAAAAAAAACAGTCAATGAGTGGAAATAACCAATAAACTGATTCCTTATGGGATTTCCCAATCAAATTGCCAGCAAACCATTTTCAGTTAACCAATTTCAACAGATTTCGCTTAAATTTGATGTCAATGTTACTTATTTTGGTTTGAAATAAAGCACTTGATCACTTCATAATCCTAGCTTAATCCCGGGCTATACTGCTAGTATATATATATATCTGAAAGTCTATGAGGATTACTTAATACAGTTTTTGAAGACTAAAGATGATTTTT
>NC_068987.1:40392497-40395860 GCF_001194135.2 Octopus bimaculoides
ATATATATATATATATATATATACACAATTAGTAGAGTATGTCTTTTCAGGACAAAATGTATTAGGTATCACCAGTTAAGTGCTCAAATTGGAACATTGCCAAAGATCTTGGAAGATGTGTTTAAGGACACAAAGTAAACCAAAAGAGCAGTTATATATTAGAATATAAGAGAGAATGGAATAAGTATATTTGGAATAATCACAACAAGAAGTATATTAACATATAGAAGTGTATTATCACATAAATGATTAGAATAGGAATGTACAATATAGAATAAGAAGATGTATAAAAATTTCTTACAATCGTTTCATGATTATGTAACTTATCTAAATGAAATCGAAATGATAATCATATTAAAGCTGCATGACCATTCTTCAGAGATATAAAAGGAAGAAAACCATTCATAAAAATTATCCATGTTTATAAGAATTAGTTAATCTAAAGTGGTATAGATACGAGTCATATGAATTCTGTATAAATTTCCATATAGTAATCTGACAAGGTTTTGAGAGATTTTCATAATTTCTTCATAGTAAATTGTAAATGTTACCAGTAGATATTTATTTTTAATTAACCACTTGGGTTAAAACAAAAGATGGGACAGCACAAGGACATACAAAACATAGGAGAGGGGAAAAAATAAAATTGAATGAAAAATGAAAGGATGGAATGATAACTACTCAAGCCCCACTCCCAAACAGTCTCCTTGAACCTTTAATTACTTACAATGTTTAAAAGTCAAAAACTTTTCAAAAATCAGTTAAACTATGTACTCCAAGATGTTGTTGTACTCCACTTCAGGAGGCAATGTATCTATGTATACCTCTATGAATAAATACATCCACAATGTCAGGCCTGAATTTTTGTTTTATTCTTTTGAAATTACTTTTATCCACTAGCACATATTTGACATATGGGGTAGAGTCCCCTGAATTTACCTGTATGGTAGACTTCAACTTTTTAATTTCTTCCACCAGTTTGCTATTTCTCAAATTGTACGTCAAATTTAGGCTCTTTTTCCTGATGGGTGGGTGTTGGGGTGTTTGACAAATTGTTGTGTTTGCATGTATTTCTGCAGGAGCAGGTTTGGGACTAGTGGTAGGTGGGGCGGGAGGGGGATTAGTGTCTGCATTCGAAGGACTAGGTAAAGTGGGGATTGGAGGGACTAGAGTGGGAGAATGGTGGGGACTGGAGTCCTTTGGTGGTTAACTTTTCCTCTTTCTTCTTTTCCTTTCTGCTTCTGTAGACCACCCTCTATTCTCTGTCTCTTGCTCCTCTACCTTTTCTGTTCCTTCAGTCAGTGGAGGTGCAGTTACTTTTTTGCCAGAGCCAACTAGTGGTATTTCTGCTGATAGTGGAGGGTAGTCTGCTCTAATGTGGCCTTTCTGACCAAACTTGAAACATCATGGTTTCCCGCCCTCCACTAACAATCTCAATTTTCTGTTTTGACCTATCAAAATGGTGTCAGCTATATTCTCTAGCATTTCTGGGGTGGTCTGGATGATCGTTTCAATCCCTTGCCTTTGCCAGTTATGTTACAAGACTTTGATAATTTGGAGGATGGAAGTTTTATCCTCCATCCCCATTATGATGGCTGCCACAATCCAGCCAACCTCCACTTCTAGCGGTGTCTCCTCCACCCTTACCCTGAAAGCACGTCCCCCAAGGTAAGTTGGGATGAGCACCACCTCTGCCGTATTTCTGGAGGCCATATAATAAGGCTTGGCTCTTTCTTCTGTTCTAAACTGCACCTCCACTATGGCATACTTGCTTCCTCTGGTAACATATGCAATGTCATTCCATATGTCTTTCAGACATTTTTCTATCTTCTCCTTTGATACAATCTCTATATTTTTCTTTTCCTAATCAAACATTTTATACACAATTGTTTCTTTTTCCACACTTTGTCTTACTTCCTTTGGCAGGGTCACAACAATTTCATGTACTTCTCTTTTTATTGAATCTTTGAACTTCCCCAACTCTTCCTTACTTATTTGCACCTCTTCTCTTGAATTACCAGCTACTGCTGCAAAATTCTTTCCTCCCTTCACCTTGTTGATGCTATCAATGCGTCTCAACGATTCCTCCTCAGAGGACTCTATGTTGGAATATGAATGCATAACACACCATTCTCCCTCTCAAACTGGGAGAAAACGGTAACAAATCTGCCAAAAGGCAGGCAAAACAAAATGTTCACACAAAAACTTTTCAACAATATTTAACAATAACAGCACCTTTGAACAGTAACTTTCAAAAATAACACTAACCACTGTAGAAACCCTTTTACGTTGTGTGGAACTGTACGTCAACTTTAGGCTCTTTTTCCTGATGGGTGGGTGTTGGAGTGTTTGACAAATAGTTGTGTTTGCATGTATTTCTGCAGGGGAAGTGTTGGTATTAGTGGTGGATGGGACAGGAAGGGGACTGGTGTCTGCATTGGAAGGATTAGGTAAAGTGGGGATTGGAGGGAGATTTTTGTATGCGGGCATGGTTGCGTATATATATATATATATATATATATATATATATATATATATATATATATATATATACATAAATATATATCTCTGTATATGTGCATATATTTATATCTTACATATATGTATGTATATGTATGTAACTATGTGCATGCACCTGTGTATTTTGATGTATATACATATTATAGATGGTCTAGTATGGCTATATACTGTTGTAAAATATTTATGTAATGCAGTGTGAAGATTTTAATGTATTGAGTTCTATTTCGTATATAATTATTTACAATATGTATTTTGAATCTACTCTTCGATTTAAGGTTTTCTTCAATTTTGCAATAGGATGAATTTATATTGAATTCATTTATTTTGTTCATTGCATGCTTAAGACTGTTAATTGAAAGACAACTGAAACAAATCCATTTTTAACGGTGTATCCTTAAACTAGTTTTGATTATATCGTTATTTCTATTCCATTTTAGCAAAACTATCTGTTGTTATTATTATTTCTCAACAAAATATCTTGTACCTTGTTCTTCCATTGATTTGCGTTAACATCAGTATATTAATATATCACAAGGTAATGATGTTTCATTTATCATGTTTACATTCTTCGCTTCAAATCAGTATGTTATTAATCTTAATATTTTTAATATTATCATAAACAAAATATATATATATATAAATGTACTTGCATAGCAAGTGACCTGATCTGAGATTGTGTGCTGGAACGAAAACAATTGCAGCGTGGAAGGTGTTTATAAGCCATTTAAATTAACACAAAAAAGCCGTCAGATTCACTTCAGCATTTAAATTTAATTTGTCAAAATATTTTCGGCACTTTGAGACTGCGACCTGTTCACTGACAAAATTGTGCTGCATCTGAGC
>NC_068987.1:40400691-40410671 GCF_001194135.2 Octopus bimaculoides
ATTTGGCAGAGTTTCTACAGCTGGATGCCCTTCCTAACGCCAACCACTCAGAGAGTGTAGTGGGTGCTTTTACGTGTCACCCGCACGAAAACGGCCACGCTCGAAATGGTGTCTTTTATGTGCCACCCGCACAAGCCAGTCCAGGGGCGCTGGCAACGATCTCGCTCGAAAATCCTACAGGAGCCAGTCATATATATATATATATAATATGATAAATGCGAAAACTAATTTCTGTGTGTCAGTGTGTCACACTTAGACCCTCTCTCTCACTATTCAATGACACTCCTACTTTTCCTCATGATGGGGTGAGAGTAATAGTAAGCATAGAGATGGTGAGGGCGGTGGCAAAGACAGAGAGAGAAAGAGAAAGAAAAAGAGAGGGAGACAAAGAAATTTAGGCTGAGTTGGTGATGCTTTATTAAAAGTAGTAGTGTTGATGGTGGTAGTAGAAGTAATAATAAAAGAGAGAAAGAGTGGGTATGTGAGAGAAAGAGGGAGACAATGTACAACTTTGTTTAACCATGTCTCTTTGACAAATTCTTATCGCCAACACACCGAACTCTATCGTTTTAGTCTTATTCTTTGCTTTCTTTAATACATACACGCATACATATATATATATATATATATATATACATACATACATATAAAAAAGACACTTTAATTGAAATAAAGTTTCCCCCAAATTAAACATATCTAATATAAATAAATGTGAATGTCAGTATGTCACACTTTTTCAACTTTAAAAAATCCTTTCTACTGGAAGCACTAGGCCTCAAATTTTGGGGAAGGGATTAAGTCGATTACATCAACCCCATTATGTAATTGGTACTAATTTTATCGACCTCGAAATGATGAAAGGCAAGGTCACACTTTTTCAACTTTACTCCCAGAGGCCGTAGCCCAACATATCATACCATTTTGGAATCAGGCTGATGCTGTGAGTAAATTAAAAACATTCCAGGCAAAATCCAGACCACAATCCTAAAATTTTGGATTCCCAAGTTTTCGTCACTGCGATTGTTTTAGGCTATTTTTTATGTGACTTTTTGCCACAAATTTTTTTATATGTTAACAATTTTTATACCCTAAAGGCTAACTCTGTGAGTAAATAAAAACATTCTGGGCTGAATCGGGACCTACAATCCTGAAATTTTGGATTCCTATGTTTTCATTACTGTTTGTTTCAGGTGATTTTTTTTACATGATTTCCTGCAACAAATATGATCATCATTGGGATATGACTCTGGAGGAAGCAATTGCAACAAATTCTCCCAAACAAGTCAGAGATTTGTTTGCAGATCTTCCCATTCAGGGTCAGTTGCTTAAAAGCTACATACTATCTTAAAAGCCACCCAATAGGGTGGCTTTTAAGCTAGTATATATATATATATATATATACACACACAGCACTTGGCACTGGTATCAAGTATTCAGTTGTAGCTATAGCAGATCATAGATCTGATACAATATTCTTTTCTACTCTAGGCACAAGACCCAAAATTTTGAGGAAGGGGGCTAGTCGATTAGATCGACACCAGTACGCAACTGGTACTTAATTTATTGACCCTGAAAGGATGAAAGGCAAAACTGACCTTGGCGGAATTTGAACTTAGGACATAAAGACAGACGAAATACCGCTAAGCATTTTGCCCGGCGTACTAATGTTTCTGTCAGCTCACTGCCTTAGATCTGACACAATATTAAAATAAGAAGAATCACATCTTCAACTCACACACGTGTATGTGTGTGTGTGTGTGTGTGTATACATATATATTCTTTTAATTTTGTTGTTGCTATTATTTTTTTGATGCTATTTTTGGTGAATAATATACCTGTCTAGGGAATTCCCTTGGGAATTTCATGACCAGTTTGATCAGTAAACATTTCAGGTTTTTTTTCTATTTACAATTTCTTCCTTGTTCTTGAGAAGAAAATATTTTTTTGTTCACAAAACTAACTGACTGTGATATTATTCCTTCCTTTAGTTGTAGGGAGGTTAAGCACCACTGACTGTTTGAGTCTGACAAGTTGTCTATATGGCAAAGTGCTTTATAGGCGTGAAACCAATGGTCACTGTATGACTGGCCAAAATAATTAACATCCTAAAACAATACATTACTGCTCTAATGTCATGCACACTATTTGCAGAGTTTGCATAATGTGTTCTATAGCTGTACCGCTGACTGTGCGCCTCAACATAACCATGAAAGCTACTGTCTATTGGATACTATGGTGCTATATAATTTCAGTTATTCAACCAAAAACATACCCACAACATCAAATGAACTTTACATAAAGATGCTGCTTGAAAAGATTATCAATCTCATAAGACAGATGAGATGGAAGACATACTTCAACAACCAACTCATGCCATTCCCAGAATCAAAGACCTTGAAGTCTTTGAAGTATGACCTACTGGGCATCATCCCCAAACTGAAATTCTGTAAGTCCTCTAGCTCATTTCAGCACAAACTTCCATTCTGACTTATGATTGCTAAAAAACTCCTTATTCTTCTCCAACTAAACTAAAAGCCTACATAGGGTAGACACACACTCATACAATGGGCTTTTAGAAGATGATATAACACAGGAATATCGATACATTTCCCTACATACAACAACATTAACAGTGAAACCAAACAGTTAACCAACTGGGTAGAAGTATTAGCTAAAAGGAATGCCTTCATCAAGGACTATAAACCAAACTCTGCCTCTAACCCCAAGTGCTGCCTGATCAACTTGGCCAAATAAGAGATTGGTCTGGCGAGCAAACATATCAAGAAAAGTCAACGATGACATAAGTGAGGGTTTCCAATCTCTCCTTATGGCATAGCACTAATGAAGTCACTTCATGGTTTAAAACTAACCAGGTAGGGTAAGGTTCACCCAATTTGATATAGCTGATTTTTACCAATTCATATCAAAAGGGCTGCTGGTCAAGGCACTTGCTTTCACTAGGGGCTTCACTGACATTGGTGACAAAGACATTGACATAATTATGCAGGCCAGGAAAACGTTGCTGCTTAATAAAGGTTTGACCAGGGTCAAACAAATTGACCTGGTGGACTCTTTTGATGTGACAATGGGAGCCTACGACTGCGTTGACATATGTGACTTTATAGAGCTGTATATTTTAGATACCTAAAAGAAAGGGTTCACATCAATTCTCTTTGGTTACTGTAGAGATGATGCTCAGGCCATCTCTAGAGGAGCTAACAATCATAGTCTTGATAGGCTTAGGAAGGACTTAATTAGCACTCTTAGTCCCATGTGACTTAAGATAACAATCAAGATCAACCTCACCATTGTAAACTTTTTAGATGCTACATTAGACCTGAGCTCTTGTTCTTGCTGACCCTACTGCAAACCAAATGGGAGGCTATCTTATATCAACACAACCTCTTACCACCCACCTGTCATGTTCAGGAATTAAGTGAAGGGTGTCAGCAAAAGGGTCTTGAACTTGTCCTCAAGTCGAGAAATTTTTTCATGCCACAGCTCCTTATTGCAAGGAGGCACTGGTGTCCAGTGGGTTTAAGGACTGTATCTCCTATATGCCAGGCCCTGGTACCTGCAAAAGGAAGCACCACTGTAATGTCATTTGGTTTGCCCCATCCTTCTCTCTCAATGTTAAAACATGCAAAAATTTTCCTTAGATCGGTGGACAAACACTTAACTTCCATTTTTTTGTAATTTTTAAATTTTCTGTTTGTAATGTTCCTTACTAAGAATAGGGCATCATCCCTGTATAGACTTCATACATTTTTTAAGCACCAAGGACCATCTATATCAACTGAAAAAGATAACATCTCTGTAAACTTTCTTGATGATAACTTCAACCTTAATACTTGTATCTACCAACCTTATCATAAACCCAACACCAACATTAGATGTATAGATGCAAACAGTAACCATCCACATAAGAGTATAGCAAACCTTAGTACAAACATAGAGAAAAGAGTCAATTATCTATTTTCTAATGAAGAAGTATTTAATAAACACAAAGACTATTACAATATAGCACTTAACAAAGCAGGATATAAGTATGAAATTAGATACAATAGGAACTGCAACACTACTAAAAATCATATTAAAAATACATAAATAATAATGTTAAGAATAGAGACTTAGACACCTATAAAGAAATATGATATCCTTGTAATGAAAATATGAAAAGTCTCAACACCAATCACAAATATAACAAACATGTTAAACAGGCTAATTATAATAATAAAAAAATTAAACTAAATCATGATGAGCATTATACCAAAGACATAATAATTATCATTCTTCTAATCACACTAATGAAAATAAACCCAAAAGTAATGCTTGCATAAATAACAACTATATAATAAAAGATATGAATAAGAACATAAAGATAACCAAAAAGAAAAATATAAATAGACAGAGTACGATTATTAACAATAACGATAATAATAACTATAATAATAAAATTAATAATGATAATAAAAACATAGTTATAAAGAAACCAATACCTTTTCAGGATAATATTTTCATTTAATTATAGGAAACTAGGTCTATTCTATGAAAAGCATACAAAAATAAAAAAGTAGAACATAATGGTACAAATAACAATATAAATACCCCTACTAACTACAACCCATATAAATCAACAAACACCCCATTAACTACACACAATAATTGTAATTGTAGAGACCCAAATGCATGTATGTTAGACAGAGATTGTAAAAGAAAAAAAATGTAGTATACCAAGCAATAATCATAACACAAGTTTCTTCAAACTCCCATTATATCGGATGTTCACAAAACTGGATCAAATCATAAATAGCAAACCATGAATCAACATTTAGGGACTAAAACAAAATGAATAGTACTGGACTCTCAAAAAAAATTTGGCACTCAAAAAAACAATACCAACTTCATAATTAAATGAGAAATTCTAACATATGCACCTTGTTACAAAATTAACAATAAATTCTATAGATTATGCCTGGACGAAAACTATAAAATAATGAATATGAAAGGGAACCTAGTTAATATGAGAGATGAAAACGTTTTTTCATGTAAACACATGACAAAATACCTTTTTATTAATCTAAAATAACAATTATAATATTATTTAATATTACACTTAAACTTCAATCCAATTTTTTAAATATTACCATTTAATACTTTTCGAGCGGGATCGTTGCTGGTGCCCCTGGGCTGGCTCTTGTGCGGGTGACACATGAGGTTTCTCGAGCGAGATGAGCGTGGCCTTTGCCAGTACCGCCTGACTGGCCTTCGTGCGGGTGACACGTAAATGCACCCACTACACTCTCTGAGTGGTTGGCTTTAGGAAGGGCATCCAGCTGTAGAAACACTGCCAAATCAGACTGGAGCATGGTGTAGCCATCTGGTTTCACCAGTCCTCAGTCAAATCGTCCAACCCATGCTAGCATGGAAAGTGGACATTAAACGACGACGACAATACGTACAGACATATATATATATATATATATGTATATATATATATATATATATACCGCCTGACTGGCCTTTGTAGGGTTTTCGAGCGAGATCGTTGCCAGTGCCCCTGGACTGGCTCTTGTGCGGGTGGCACATAAAAGACACCATTTCGAGCGTGGCCGTTTTCGTGCGGGTGACACGTAAAAGCACCCACTACACTCTCTGAGTGGTTGGCGTTAGGAAGGGCATCCAGCTGTAGAAACTCTGCCAAATTAGATTGGAGCCAACCCATGCTAGCATGGAAGGCGGACGTTAAACAATGATGATGATGATGATGAGACATCCTCTTTAAAATATGAAATACATATAGTTTCATGTATAAGATTAGACTATATTCTCAAGTTATATTTATAACTTCTTTCTGACAGCACATCTAGTCAAACTAAACACCTGGACCATGGATTCTAGGTATTTGTATGTCTATATGTGAAGATGTATAATTTCTATGATATATTTTTAACTTTGATGTGTAAAAATTTTTTTATATTTTCTTATATATCTTTTTATATTTTTTAACATTTTTACATATATATACACATGTATGTATATGTATGTATGCATATGTATATAAGTGTATAGATGTATATATATATGTGTGTATATATATATGTATATATTGTACATATATCTATATATATGCCTCTATTCTATTTTTATATATACTGTTGTATGTATGCCTTGGAAACAGAAGCTTCATCAAATTTTAATGTTGTCATTAATGCTCAGAAAAGACCATCTAGGCAACATGCAGACTGTTACAATGCACCCACATACAATGAAATAGCTGTACTCTTTCACAGTGAACAGCACAATCCCAGAGACACTGGCCTCAGGCAACATGACACCACCCTCCAACGTATTAGTGAAATGCACCGATCCTACGATATGCTTCAATATCCACTTCTGTTTGTTAATGGTGAGGATGGCTACCACATTAGTATACTACAGCAAGATCCCCAAAATCATAATGAACATCTCAACAAGCCAGTATCCTGCATGGACTTCTACGCATGCCGATTTATGACCCAAAACAACTGCTGCAATCACCTCCACCAGTCTTGAGAGCTGTTTCATCAATTTGCAGTCAATATGTGTGCAAAAATGGAATCAGAGAGATTGTGTTTCATCAGGTTACATAAAAAAAAAATTGCACTCTGACAGCTACATCCATCGCTGAGATGCCATCAACAATGATGCTGCTCCAACAAGCCTAGGAAGAGTTTGTAGCTTGCCTTCCACATTCACTGGAAATCCCTGATATATGCACGAAAGAACACAGGATGCAATTACCTTTTTCCATTACAGCAGGTCTGACTTGTTCATAACTTTCACATGCAGTCCCAAGTGGAAGGAGATTCAGGCCGAACTCACCCGAGTTTTCCATCAGAAGTTAATGACTCTTATGGAGCTCATGAAAAAGAAAAGGGCAAGTCTTTGGACCCGTACAATGTGACACGTACACAATCGAATGGCAAAAAAAGGAGCCTTCCACATATCTTGCTTTGGCTCTCAACAAAGATCAAATCCACTGACATCAGCAAGATAATCTCTGCAGAGCTTCCTGATCCAGCTGTAGACAAAGTACTGTACGAAAGAGTTAAAGCAAACATGGTGTATTGTCCATGTGGGCATGGCTTCAACATAAACTCACCATGCTTGAAAGACAGCATATGTTCAAAAAGGTTTCCAAGGAGGTTCCTAGAAGAAACTCAGACAGGTGCTGATGGGTATCCATCATACAGGCAGAGAAAACCAGAAGACGGCAGTTTCACAGCAACTATTGGACAGCATGAGGTTGATAATAGATGGATTGTTCCCTACTGCCCACTCCTGTCAAAGACTTTCAATGCCCACATCAGCATTGAGTTTTGCAACTCCGTTACGTCCATGAAGTATGTTTGTATGTATGTGAACAAGGGTTCCGGCACTGTAATGTTTGGACAAGAACACTGCCAGGATGAGGTGACGCACTACCAGGTGGGAGGGTACATAAGTAGCAATGAGGCTTTCTGGGGCATTCTTGGCTTTCCACTTCATCAACGACACCCCGCCATTCAACAGCTTGCAGTTCACATGGAAAATGGTCAAAGGGTGTACTTCACTGATGCTAATGCTTCTCTGTTGGCAGAGGAACCAAGGGATAGAATGCTCACTGCATTCTTCAAGCTTTGTCAAGTTGATCTATTCACTCAAACCTTGCTGTATCCACAGATTCCATCGTACTACACTTGGAATGGAAAAAAATGAGCCCCAAGGAAAGCAGGTCAAAATGTTCATGGATACCCTGGCATTAAGTTTGACACTTGCCTTGGGTGAGTATACACAGTGCATCCCACTCAACACGAGTGCTTCTACCTCTGTCTACTACTGCATGAGGTCAGAGGGCCAACATGTTACCAGGCCCTAAAAACTGTTCATGGACATGTCTGTGCAACATACAGAGAAGCCTGCTATCGACAAGGTCTGTTAGAATATGGTGCACAATAGGATGCAACTTTGCGAGAGGCTGCTTTATCAGAATCACCTAAAAGTCTCAGGGCACAATTTGCAGTATTACTACAGACATGCGAACTGTGTGATCCTGCCTCTCTATGGCTCAAATACAGAGACAACCTGGCTGAAGACTTTAAGCTGCAAGATCAACTGTTCTATCCTGACATGGAGCGTATCAGCGATAAAGTCTACAACAAAACTCTCATTGACATTGAAGACAGAACTGTACACTGGGTGGAAATGAATTGTCCACATATGGCCTGCTACAAACATTCAGGTCAGGGTCAAATAGCCTTCCCACTGCTGTCATTCATGAAACATCCTATGACACTCAAGTGCTTTCAAAGCACATTGTTGAAAACAAGCCAAAATTATTTCTAGACCAGCCTACAGAACTATTCTTAACAGTGTATGCCAACACGAGGGGGGAATCTTCTTCCTAGATGCTCCTGGAGGGACAGGAAAAACATTCATTACGAAGCATCTCCTTGTAGAAGTTAGGCAGCACCAAGACATCACAGTAGCTGTGGCTTCCTCTGGGATTGCAGCTGCTTTGTTACCATGGCAGGATAGCGCACTCGACTTTTAAACTCCCTCTCAATTTAGTAGTATCCGAGATGCCTTCATGCAACATCAGCAAAAGCTCAGATCAGGGGCAGGTCCTTAAAAGGTGTCATCTAATTGTCTAGGATGAGTGCACCATGGCTCACAAGGGAGCTTTGGAAACATTAGATAGAGCCCTGAAAGATACCCGAGACTATCAGGCTCCAATGGGAGATGTAACGCTTCTGTAATCAGGTGATTTCAGGTAAACTCTTCCTGTCATTCCGAAAGGCACTAGAGAAGATGAGGTCCAAGCAAGCCTAATGTTCTCTACCCTGTGGCATCATGTTATGATCCTGAGTCTTAACACTAACATAAGAGCTGAGCTACATGGCGACCAAATGCCCGCAAAGTTTGCACAGGACATTTTGACACTTGGTGATGGCAAGGTGCCTTTCGGTGCTGCAGGACAAATAGAAGTGTGGCTATTTTCCTCTATTGTTAAATCTGTGGATGAGCTCAAACACAGTCTTTCCCAACTTCAAAGAAAACTACAAAAATCACAATTGGATGTGTGAAAAAGCAATATTAGCTCCAAAAAATGTTACTGTTAAAAAAATAAATCAATAGCTAATGCATTTTCTTCCTGGCGCTCTTCACACTTACAAGTCTGTCAATACAATTTCAGATCAAAATGAAGTGGTGAACTATCCTCCTGAATTTGTCAATTCGTTTGAGTCTCTTAGACTACCTCCCCACATATTAGTACTTAAGGTTGGAACTCTTGTAATGCTACTCCGCAATTTGTAACCACCAAGACTTTGCAATGTTACACGACTGGTGATAAAGAAAATGATGTCACAGGTTATCGAGGCTATCTTTCTTTCTGGATGTGGAAAAGGTGATGACGTCTTTCTGGATGTGGAAAAGGTAAGGACATCATCAACTTTTCTACATCCTCTTACTCCATCAGGAGCAGAAATTCCATTTACATTCAGAAGACTGCAATTCCCCCTTCATGTCACTTTTGCCATGTCCATTAACAAATCTCAGGGTCAGACTCTCTCTGTAGCTGGTCTTCTCTTGGAAGAGCCCTGCTTCTCGCATGGACAACTGTATGTTGACAGCTCAAGAGTGGGAAGCAAAAGAAACCTCTTTGCATACACTCCAGAAGGAAAAACAAGGAACATTGTTTACGAGGTGTTATAATCACAACAGCCAGGAGGTATCTACATGATCACCTTTTTTTTACCAAACTTCATGTACTTTTATGTATGTATATTGATATACATATATATATGTGTATGAATAGGTGTATGCATTTGGATGTAATATAATATAATAGACCCTCAAAATGAATACTGCTGGTAAAATGGAGCTGATAAGGATGGACTCATCGCTTAAGGACATACCTATCCCACCTAAAGGCACATATGTTAAGGAACTAATCT
>NC_068987.1:40410681-40411161 GCF_001194135.2 Octopus bimaculoides
CACCTAAAGGCACATATGTTAAGGAACTAATCTTAAGAATAAATGAATTCATTCATAGAATACGCTGGAGGATACATCACCAGGATAGAAAGACTTCCCAGTTTGACCCAGAAACTCTTAACGATCACCCCACCAGAAATATCAACAATAGCAGCGAAATACGAGAACTCACTAAACATATCTTCAAATCTAGAAAAGCACCACCAGCCAACAAACACTTGGACGGGTTCGAACAGGAACTATGGAACATAGTGAAAAACATCAAGTTCAAGAACCACCCCCTCAGGCATAACCCTTACCAGAGAAGACTGAAAGAACTACTAAGAACACTGGATACCAAAAATGGTATCCTTACACACTCGGACAAAACGGGGAACTTATATAATGTAGATACTGACACATACCACGAACTGATACATAGGGAAATGATAAAAAAATATAAAGTTGTACCTAGCACCACTCTAAGAGAGTTAAACTTAG
>NC_068987.1:40418278-40422729 GCF_001194135.2 Octopus bimaculoides
AAAGGAACGTAATGGAGAGTATCCAGCAAATAGCTAACTCCATCCACCAAAGTATCAAGGTAACTATAGATTACCCGACTAAACACCCCAACAATAGGCTCCCGGTACTTGATACTGAACTTTGGTTAGAGACTGTGAACAATAGAGTGCAGCTCCTCCACTCATATTATATGAAACCCATAGCTTCAAAATATGTTGTTCACAAGAACTCAGCTTTGTCACACAGCATGAAAATTAACGTACTGATAGCAGACTTAGTTAGGATAATGAACAACATCTCCCCACTATGCGAACCCTATGAAACGAAAAAACATATACAGAACTTCATGCACCGCATGCAGTTCTCTGGATATAATCAAAAAGATAAGGTTCGAGTATACAGGGGAGCTAGAAAGAGGTTAAATAATATTATACATAATGATACCTGTGGTACCTGCCCTAGATATAGAAACAAAGAATGTGTGACAAAGCCAACAGGGCGAACACGTGGTATAAAACCGACAGATATCAAGGAGTGCTGTTTGTAGAGGCCACAGCCCATGGAGAACTAGCGCGTAGGTTTAGAAAAGCTCTGAAGGAATCCAAATTCAACATTAAGATTGTTGAAAAGCCAGGGAACTCCATCAGATCACAACTATGTAGGACGTACCCCTTTGAGAATACCATATGTACCAATGATAACTGCATGGTATGTAGGATTAGCCCTGGCATTAACTGCAGAAAGAGAAATGTAGTTTACAGCATAAAATGCATGGAAGGTGCTTGTAAAGACCTGAATATGACAAACATAGGGGAAACATCTAGGAGCATTGCGGAATGACTAAACGAACATCTCAGACAATATGACGACAAAAAACAGTCCTCCATACTCTACCAACATGCCAAAGACCAGCATGGAGGCAACTTGGGTCAACTTGACATCCGCATCTTATCCAAGCACCCAAAAGACCCAACTCTAAGACAAATACGGGAGTACGTCCTTATAAATGAAACTTCCCCAATACTAAATAGGAAATATACATAGATATCATACCCCCATACCCATTTTACACAGGTAGAGTAGAACAGTTAATGGGCTTTTATGCAGATAGATGTATGTATGTCTGTGTGTGTGGGTGTATGTGTGTGTGTGTGCATGCACATGTATGTATATGTAAACAAACAGGTCTACATACAGACGGGTAGGTACATAGAGTATATGAACATACAACCACATACGCAAATAGAGACTGAAACACATGACCACATATACACACACACTTTACTTCACACAAAGACACGTCCACACATATAGAGATGTGCACCCATACATACAAACATGGTACATAGCAGCAAAACACACACACACACATGCACACACACTCAGACATGCACACACAAGGAGACTGAGGTACATACATACATATACACACACATATATAAAAAAAACACAAACACAGGAATATGCAGAATACATACATACATGCAAACGCACACACATACATGCATACACACACATACATATATACATATGCACACACACACAGACATACATACACACACATGCACACATACATGCATGCATACATACACACACACATGCGCAAAAACAAACAAAAGCAAAAAAGAACGTAGTGTATATAACGGACAGTCAAGACTATTGATAAGGTTGCAAGACGCAACGAAAATTTTAAGAAAATAAAAAGAAAAATAAGTGGAAATTTTACCGGTGAGTGTATTAAATTTCAAGGCACGATAAGAAAATGACTCTCCCCAGACACAACAGAATATGCTTCAACACACGAAATCACATAAAAAATCTTGCAAACCAAATCCAAAAAGGTGCAGGAGTGGCTGTGTGGTAAGCAGGCGCAGGAGTGGCTGTGTGGTAAGTAGCTTTCTTACCAACCACATGGTTCCAGGTTCAGTCTCACTGTGTGGCACCTTGGGACGAAAGAGTACAAGAGGGGTCGCCACCACCCCCTGCCAGAGCCTACTATAGCCTCGGGCCGACCAAAGCCTTGTGAGTGGATATGGTAGACGGAAACTGAAAAAGTCCATCATATATAAGTATGTATATGTTTATTTGTCAGTGTTTGCCCTCCCAACATCGCTTGACAACCAATGCTGGTGTGTTTACATCCCCGTAACTTAGCGGTACGGCAAAAGAAATCCAATAGAATAAGTACTAGGCTTACACAGAATAAGTCCTGGGGTCGATTTGCTCAACTAAAGGTGGTGCTCCAGCATGGCCGCAGTCAAATGACTGAAACAAGTAAAAGAGTAAAAAAAGAGTATATATATATCTATATTGCTTGACAAATAATGTTGGTATGTTTACGTCCCCATAAATTAGCAGCTTCACAAAAGAGACCGATAGAATGAGTACTTGGGGTCAATTCGTTCGACTAAAGGCAATGCTCCAGTAACACCATAGTCAAATGTTTTAAACAAGTAAAAGATAAGAATAAACAAATATGCCATTACACTCCTGAGCAATGCTGGGTATCTCTGCTATTTTATGTATATGTGTACATGTATATATTTGTACATAAGTGTGTATGTATATATATGTTTATCTGTATGTGCATCTGTTTGAATATGTAGGTATATACACACACATATATATTCATATTTATATGTGTGTGTATATATGTTTATGTGCATATGTATTATGTGCGTATGTAGCATTGGCAACGACTACAATTTCCATTTTGATTTCGATTTGATTGAGATTCTGATAGTGATTTTGATTTTTGATTTTACTTGATTCAATAAGTCTCCTATTGGCAACGATCCACATATGAATGTGTGTGTGTGTGTGTATATATATATATAAAATAATAATAACGATAATAATAACAGTAATAATAATAATAATAATAATAATAATAATAATAAAATGTAACAACAAAAGAATGAGACCTCAATATTAGAGAAATAGAGGATTATTTATATATGTTATAAATTAGAACAAACAGTAAAAGGTTGTCATTATAGTACTTAGAGTTTCGTATGCTGGAACGAAGAGCTGCAATACATTCTCGTTGGCTACTAATGGCAACAGATGCTATGATAAACCGTTAAATATAAGGGAAGGAACTGTAATAGGTGGAAAAATAAAAAAGGAAAAAGATGAAAAATATTATTAAAAATATATAAAATCATCATCATCATTTAACATCCATTTTTCATGCTGACATGGACTGGATGGTTTGACTGAGGACTGGCAAACTTGGAGGCTGCACCAGGCGCCAATCTGATCTGGCAAGGATTCTACAGCTGGATGCCTTTCCTAATGCCAACTACTCTGAGAGTGTAGTGGGTGCTTTTTATGTGCCACCAGCACTGGAGCCAGTCAGGTGGCACTGGCATCAGTCACGTTTAGATGGTGCTTTTTACATGCTACCGGCACAGGAGCCAATCAGGGCAGGGAGGCTGGCATCGACCACATTTGGATAGTGCTTTTTATGTGTCACCAGCACAGGGAGCCAGTCAGGTGGCATTGGCAACAAACCACGTATGAATGGTGCTTACTGCATACCACCAGTATGGGAGCCAGTCAGGCAGCACTGGCATCAGTCACAACTTCAATTTCCATTTTGATTTCGATTTGATTGAGATTCTGATTGTGATTTTGATTTTGATTTTTGATTTTACTTGACTCAATAGGTCTCCTCAAGCATGGCGTGTCACCCAATGATTCAAAGGTACTTTTTAAATGGGCTGGTTATGCAACACCGGTATAGGCTACGGCTGTGATCTCACTTTACTTGCTGCGTCTTCTCAATCATAGTATATCTCCAGAGGTCTTGGTCTCTCGTCATTGCATCTGTGTGGCCCAATGTTTGAAGGTCCTGCTTCACCACCTCATCCCATGTCTTCCTGGGTCTCCCTCTTCCATGGGTTCCTTCCACTATTAGGGAGTGATACTTCTTCACACAGCTCTCCTCATCCATACACAGCACATGACCACACCAGCACAGTTGTCTCTCTTGCACACCACATCTGATGCTCCTTATGTCCAACATTTCTCTCAGGGCACTTACACTCTGTTGTATGAGCACACCAACATTACACATCCAGTGGATCATACTAGCTTCATTTCTTTCAAGCCAACGTATGTCCTTAACAGTCATGGCCCATGTTTCACTGCCATGTAGCATGGCAGTACGCACATATGTATTATACAGTCTACCTTTCACTCTGCGTGAGAGGCCCTTTCTCACCAGCAGAGGTAGGAGCTTTCTGAACTTTGCCCAGGCTATTCTTATTCTAGTGGCAAACACAACCATATTTTCACAATACATAGGCATAAACCTCCTGCATTCATAATGTCTACACATGTATACACCCACACAGACATGTATACGTACATGCACACACACACAAACATATATGTATGTACATACTCATACATACACACATATCTGCATGTATATATATATATATATATATATATATATATATAT
>NC_068987.1:40423085-40425783 GCF_001194135.2 Octopus bimaculoides
GTTGCCAGTACCGCCTGACTGGCTCCCGTAGGATTTTCGAGCGAGATCGTTGCCAGTGCCCCTGGACTGGCTTGTGCGGGTGGCACATAAAAGACACCATTTCGAGCGTGGCCGTTTTCGTGCGGGTGACACGTAAAAGCACCCACTACAATCTCTGAGTGGTTGGCGTTAGGAAGGGCATCCAGCTGTAGAAACTCTGCCAAATTAGACTGGAGCCTGGTGTTGCCATCTGGTTTCACCAGTCCTCAGCATGGCAAGCAGACGTTAAACGATGATGATGATGATGATGATGATAGACATACATTCGCACTAATGCATACACACACATATATGTATACATACATACACCCTCCCATCATACACCTACACCTGCACATATACAAACATGCATATTCATATAAATGAAGGAGACGTGTGCATGAAAAACGTACATATGTGCAGGAGTGGCTGTGTGGGAAGTAGCTTGCTTACCAACCACATGATTTCAGGTTCAGTCCCACAGCGTGGCACCTTGGGCAAATGTCTTCTACTATAGCCTTGGGCCAACCAGAGCCTTGTGAGTGGATTTGGTAGACAGAAACTGAAAAAAGCCTGTCATATATATGTATATGCGTGTTTGTTACCCCACCATCGCTTGACAACTGATGTTGGTGTGTTTACGTCCCCATAACTTAGCAGTGTGGCAAAAGGAACTGATAGAATAAGTACTAGGCTTACAAAGAATAAGTCCTGTGGTCAATTTGTTTGATTAAAGGCAGTGCTCCAGTATGGCCCCAATCAAATGACTGAAACAAATAAAAGAATATGATCTATATAATTGAAGATATTTCCTCCACCTGGCTGCTTTTCTCTCTACAAAACCGAAAGTTACCTTGTGGAACAGTCATTTTAATGAATTGTATTTATTTATCACCCAACGAGATACATTTGCACCACCGGATGCTTCTGAACCAGTTGTTAAGTGTCCCACCCAAGAGGAATCGATGCTAGATGTGTCAAAACAATTGTGATTAATAATAAATTCTTGTATATTTAATCTTCTGTTTTTCATTTGCTATATACATATACACACACACACATATAATATATATACATACATATACATATACACACACACGTACACACTCACACAATAAAAAAGGAAAAAAAGAAAAAATGAAAAAATATATATAAAAAATTTAAAATTAATGGAAATTAAAACAGATGGGAAAGTTTGTGTAGGAACATACTAGAAATGTTGATTCTAGCCATGATCTTGGGGTGGGGGGAACCGTAACAGGTATTTTGTGACATGTGGAAAAGATCCAAAGAGTTCAGTTCTTGAATTTAAACATGTAGCAAGGTCTAAGGAACTTTTCCAGATGAGCCATCTTTCCATATTACAAGAACGGCACTTGCCACTACCGTTGGTATAAGGTTTACACTTGGCTAAGATCTTCCAGTAAATCCTGTAGTTAACACCTTGTTCTGTCAAGAACCATATATAACTGGATAATTTGGTAATCTTTTGTTCATTCAAGTGTCTGAAGCTTAAGGTGTAACTGTTGAATCTTGCTTTGAAATTTCCCTCTGTGAGACTTACATATCTCATTAGCATTCATGGTATTTACAGTGGCTTCATAAATAATGTCTTCAGTCATGCAGGCTCCATTTAGTGAGCACAGGTCTTTATCCCTGCAGGAATAGCCAGCTTCATGGTATTGTGTTGTATTGCAATACAACACAACATAATGCAATACAACACCACAAAGCTGGCTGTTCCTGCAGTGAATGATTATATATGTTTAGCAAGTTGATAGCATAAGTAAGATCGCCTTTATCTCCAATTTCTACCTTTTTACACATTTAGTAACTACTCCAAAACCTTTAAAACTTTTCTATACTGTGACTAAATAATTAATTGTGACATATTACACTTATTTGTTTCTCTGAATATTAGACCTATTATTTACAATAAATACTTTAATTATAAAGCATTTGAAAATTATTTACTTCCTTATTTGGATTTCTCATCCTAACATAAATACAGCCTAACCAGATAATTTATTTCATTTACAGAGTTTTAAATAGACACATATATAGAAATTCATAGGGAGAATGTCAGCCTTTTAACGTTTTAATATTATTATACACCCAATTCATATTTTTTTAGTCTTGTTTAAAATAGACATGAATCCGAGAACAAACACATAACATGATTACTAACAGAAAATCTATGTACTTCTAACGTCTTTTTTAGTTTTTGTTCAAGCTACCGACGAGTACATTTTGAAAACTCCGATCTTCTATTATGAATATCTCTGTCCTTTTGTATGAAACAAATTGTATAGCAACATAAATAATAAAAACTATAATCCATCTCCTCCATTTACATAAATATGAATGAATTTGTTGAACTGTGTTTAATAAGTTATATCATATAGTGAGTGTTTATATATATATGTTTATATATATATATATATATATATATATATATACAGATATAGGGCAGGGAATTGCCAATTAGTAATAAAATTAATAATTAACAATTTTGCCAAGTAGTTCAGTATGAAAAAATTGTAGTTTAGAATCAGTAGTTCTTTGACTGCTATTTCTAAATTTTCAGTATGTTGGTGAAGCAACTAATGCTGACCCCTATATATTTATGATTATATATATATATAGGTAAATGATAGGATTGCTTCAATATTTCAGGGGT
>NC_068987.1:40426769-40432255 GCF_001194135.2 Octopus bimaculoides
TATACGTTAAAAATATATTTAAAAATTTTTTTAAGAACTTGGAATATTTCCATTGGTTTACAATTAATTTCGGGTACACCAGTCTTCACCTTTGGATTTTTATCAGGAAAGTTTAAGTAGGGCCACTCACTCCCAACTTCCTTCCTACTTTCTTCCATCTTTCCTCATATACTCTTCTAGACAGGTGTCTTCTCTCCAGCCCTATCTTGCTTTTCAGGTGGTACCTGAAATAGTATAGCATTCCAGGGCCGGAGATGAAGGTTCCTGTCTTCATACCTTGCATTCGAGTTCTCCATGCACACTCTTTCATAACTGTGACTGTACATAGAAAACAAGCCTCACCTTCCTTAGGTAGTCTGGTGGGCAGTACATTCTTAATCACAGACTCAGCCGATAGCTGTACTCTTCATAGGTGTGACAGCACGTGTTCAACGTAAATTGTCATCTCCGAAAGATGGGTGCACTGAACAAGAGCGTGCAGGATAGTTTCCTTTTCCTGCCCACATCTTGGACATTTGGGTGGCACTGAAATCCCGTGCCTGGACAATTTCTCGTGGACAGGTAACGCATTCCTGAAACACTGCCAATTCAGGGATCTTTGGTAATTATCCAAATATCCCGCCCTGAAAGTGTTCCGAAACATGTTGGATAGCTGGTTCTCATCGAGCCCCAGTGTCTCTCCTAGCACGTCATCACTTTTAAACTCTACCAACCCATTGTAAAATGCAGAGGTGGTATTCCCGCTGCCGGCCTTACCCGCCTTGTGGATAAGCGCAAGTACCTGCCGGCATTCCTTTTGCCATTCAGTCGATTTCTGTCTTTTCATCAAACTGGGTTTAAATCCCCCCAGAGAGGCTGGTCGTGGAAAGAATTCCTCGGCGAGCGAATTCCACACCTGACCACCATCCAGGTAAGACCAGAGATGCCTTAGTCTCAGTGCATGTTTGCATATCAACAACCATGGCATCCCTAGGCCACCCTTTAATGGTTCCTGACAGCACACAGAGCGCCTCACAAGCGGCTTTCCCCTCCACAAAAAGCGGAAGAGAATCTGAACCAGCTTGTTTAGCCACAAATCGGGGCAAGGGACGACGGTGAGGCGGTAGGTGATAACTGACGCAATAAACATCTGCACCACCTTCCTTTCAGGGACAGCGTCCTTCTGGACCAAGTCCGGGTTAGCGCTTCTACCCTGTTCGTCACCTCGCTCCAATTTTTCTCCGTCTGGGAGTCTGGACCAAACCAAACTCTGAGCAACTTAACAGGGCCATCCGTCCAGTGTCCCATGACACTGGACGTTATCGGCTTGCTGCTCCAGGTGCCGAGCCGCAAACTGACAGACTTGTCCATGTTAACTTTTGCCCCTGCCACCGTCTCGTATCTTCTGATTGTCTCTGCTACGTGAGATAGCTGAGTCATCTTGGATACGGTGATGGTGACGTCATCCGCATACGCCGAAACACCTTTACCACATCCGATTTCATTAGTGGTGCTTCCCAACTTCTCCAACTTCCGCAGCAATGGCTCGAGAGACAGAACATACAGAAGCGGAGACAGGGGGCACCCTTGACGGACTGAACACCTGATCTCGAACGGCTCCGACAGGTAACCGTTCACCTGAACCGTGGATTTGATGCCACCATAAATGGCCTTGATCCAACCGCAGAAATCTGGGCCTAGCCCAGCCGCCTCAAAGACTGCTGCCAGGTACCGATGGTCAACCCTATCGATGGCCTTACTTTGGTCTAAATGGACCAATGCCTCACCTTTACTGGAAACTTTACCCACCCTGTCTAAGGTGTAGCGTAAGAGATGAAGATTGTCCTGGATCGACCTGCCAGGGATGGCACATGCTTGCGCCTTCCCGACAAGCTTCTCCGCGACAGTCGTCAACCTGTTTGCTAGCACCTTGGCCAAAATCTTTAACTCTACATTTAGTAGGGTTATGGGCCTGAAATTACTAATAAGATCCCCCTTGCTCGGGTCTTTTCTGACCAGCGCCACCACTCCCCGACTCACAGAGCAGGAAATTCTCCCATTCTGTTGCCAGTTCATGTACACGCAAGCCAGCAAGTGTCCGAACAAGTCCGGCATACTACTATAAAACTCGTAGGGCAGACCATCCAGTCCCGGCAACCTGTCCCAAGTGCTCTCTGCCAGCACCTCTTCGACCTCCGCAGCTGTGATCGACCCTTCACAACACTCAACCTCACTTGCCTAGAGTCGCGGTCCGTCAGCCAGGAAATCCCTTAAGGGCTCCCCATGGTCCAACGCCTCGTTCATCCCAAACAACTGTGCAAAATGCTGATGAAAGGCCTTCTGCATCTCCTGTCCTTCTATCCAGCGCCCCTGCTCGTCAATTAAAGACTGCACAGAAGCATTTCTGCCTCTCCGACTCTCAACACGACAGGCCCATCCGGCAACATTAATACCTTTTCTGCCTACCGCGCGTAACTTAGCCCTGACTCTACTACCTTCGTGTTTGGCTTGGAGGTGACGGAATAATACCGATCTCGCCGCCAACACTCTGGATGCAGAGCCTGATACTATGGCCTCCTCTAACTCCTTAGTTAGATGCCCTTCAACTATTGATCTCTCTAAACTTAGCACTTTACTAAATCTAAGAGACTCTAAACGTATGGCTCTTTTGAGGGTGCACCACCATCTGTTATTAACGATGGCTCCGCATAATGCCCTCTGCACTAATTCCTTCACCCGAGCATGGAAGACTTTACTAGTCAAAATAGACTTGTTCATCTTCGAGTACCCGGGTCCCTATCTATGGCACTTAGCTAACTGTATCTTACATGTCACAAATTTGTGATCCGTGTAAGACGTACAGTGAAATTGTGGACCACTAACTATATCCCTATCACTATCTTTTATAATTACCCTATCTAAGTAAGACCTTTGTGAACCGTCGTTATTAGACCACATCCACTGTGGAACGAGCGGTTCATCCAGTCTATAGCGGTCTACTAGTTTATAGCTTGCTAATAGCCTTTTTAGGCCAGGGCTTTCTCTTCTATTAATTGAGTCACCACTATCCACTTGCGCGTTGAGAATAGTGTTGAAGTCTCCTGTTAAAACTAAAGTTTTCTACGTCACTAGCAAATTTTCCAAGTCTTGAAAGAAAACCATTTGTCTATTCTCTAGCGGAGCATAGACTGCTACCAACCTGAAAGACTGCTTACTCGCGTGTGTCACATCCAGAACGACCAGCCTACCTTCTGGGTCTAGAAAGACTGTACTTACCTGTACGTCCAAGCTTTTTTTGAACTGACTCGGAAAAATAAATTTCTCGTAGTCGTTCAGAAGAGGTGAGAACGACTGTGGGCTGTTCAGCTTGGACTCAGTCACAACACATATATCTATCTTTCGCGACCTGAGGTCGTCTAGGAGGCATGTCTGCTTCTATTTGGACCCCAGGCCATGTACATTTATACACCCTATCTTAACTTCCATGATAAAAAAATATTTACTTTACCTTTACATTTGCAGGAGGGGCTTCACGACTTCCATCGTCCTCTCCTCCTGTATCTTCTATGACTGGTGTAGCCGTTGGTTTTAAAATAATCTTTTCTTTTACTATATGCTGACTCACATCGAAAATATCGTCAGAATATCTCTGTTTAAATTGTTCGAAGTGTTTGGCACTTATCCTCGCCAACCGTATGTGCGGCGGTTTACCTTCAATGGGTCCCATTACCGTATAGTTTTTTTTGTTATTAATCCATGTAATACTTCATTTTTGGTGTTGTAAGAAACAATTCTTTCTTGTGGGGGTTTAGGAGCGGGTTTCAATTTGGGAGTGGATGGGGGTATTTTTTTTTGTGTGTTTTGCATTTTCGCTTTTTTTCTTGAAGGGGGAGGGAAGTCTGGGCCAAGAGGTTTTTTCCTTTTGTTTGCTACAACTTCAAACTCCGTATCTTCCTCACTTTTTCCTTTTTCTATTATGATTTCCGGCATTTTCGAATTTCCTTGTTTGACATCTTTTTTAAGTTCTGTTTTCTCTGGTATTTCTTCCTCCCTTTGGAGAGGGACTTCTTTTTTTTGTGTAGATTTATTTATTTTCACACATTCGGAGCGAATGTGGCCCTTTTCACCACATTTAAAACATCTGGGCCTCTGTCCCTCCACCGACACTCTTGCATTGAGACCCTCCCCTATAAAAATCCTGTCTGGTCTGGTCTCGAGGGTATCATTTGGCGCTTGAACTACGAGTTCAAGCGTCTGCCCCTTCCAATTGAGTGCGTTCCTTCTTCTCATTGTAAGTATATTTACTTGTTCCTCCACGTCGTAAATTAAAGCTGCTACCAACCAATTCACGTCATACCCGGACGGAATATCTTCTATTGTGATTTTAGCAGTTCTCCGGCCAAGGTATGTGAGTAAGAGCATTATCTTTTCTGTTTTCAATGTTTGTGTAGATATTTCCTTTGCTACTTCTGTGTTTTCGAATTGGGCCTCTACTGTAGCATTTCAAGGCCCTCTACCTACATATTTTATTTTTTCCCACACAGGGGCAAGACACTTTTCAATTATATCTGTTTTCATCATCATGATGCGCTTTTCTTTACAGTTATATACTTTATAAATAACGGTTCTTATCACCAGCTCTTGGATAGTTTCCTTTGGTAGTATTAACCTTGTTACATTGTCGGTTTTCTTAATCAGATTTCTATACTTGAACCACTGTTGAGGTATTACTTCCATGACTTCAAATTGTCCGCCTACGGCGGTTGAGAAACTGTTGACCTTTTTCATTTCCTCGGTTACTTTGGGGTTAACTTGTACTACATGAGTATTATCAGGAATAATTTCCTCCTGTAAAAGAGGGAAGTCCTCGTTACACAATAGGAATTCAATTTGTTTTGCCATTTCGTCATCCATATTGAAAATATATTTTTTGTTAAAACAATAGCAGTTTGCTATTTCTTTAAAAGAGAGCAGCAAAAACAATTTTTGCCCTGCAGGGCGTAAATTGACAAGTACGATGTTGAAATTCGACAAAGAGCAACAATAAACAGCAACAAAAAGGACAGAAACAACTCACTAAATTAGGTAGCAACAAACCGGAAGTAGCACAACGAGATAAAGTAGTATGACCAGCTGGTTGAAGAAGTCTGTCTAACACTCGCAAACATATATTATATCAGTGAAACACATTCACTGATTACAAAAATTAGAAATAATACATTTCTAAATCTCTCAGACAGACTTAAGCAGTAGTGATGCGATAAAGTAGTTGTATACTGCCAACTTAACATGACAGTCCCAATAAGGGACGCAAACATAAGGACACAGGAAATGTGTCAAGGCTGACAGGAAGCGGTCCAGCTTCCTAGGGCTAAATAGCAGTAGTATATTCCCTTATTGGGACTGTCACGTTAAGTTGGCAGTATGCAACTACTTTCTCGCATCACTACTGCTTAAGTCTCTCTGAGAGATTTAGAAATGTATTATTTATATATATATATATATAT
>NC_068987.1:40439150-40441270 GCF_001194135.2 Octopus bimaculoides
TTTTTTTTTTTTTTGTAAGTTTCTGCATCATTTGGTCTAGTTGGCTGCAGTATACTTCAGCCATGATTGATGATCCAGGTTCAATGAAATCATAATGGATCACACCTGTGTCGGACCACCAAACACACTTCTTTTGATGAATTTTGCTTTTTGGACTGTGTTTTTGTGGCTCGTCTTTGTTTAGCCATTGTGCTGAACATTTACGGTTGTTGTATTGGATCCATTTCTTATCACATGTTACAATTCGATTAAAAAATGATTCATTTTTATGACGAGAAAGTAGCATAATGCAGGCTTCCAAACGTTGCTGTTTCTGATTTTCATTGAGTTCATGTGGAACCCACTTATTCAACTTTTTCACTTAACCGATTTGAGGTAGGTGAGTCAATATCATTTGCTTCCTAACACCAAACAACAATGATGATTCAGGGCACTTTCAGATGGATCTGACTTGACGGTAGCTTTTGGTTCGTTGTTATCCACTTTTGTTTCTAGTCAACTGAGTTGCTCATTTTTTAGGTCAAAGAGCCTTATAAATAAGCACTTTAATATTCTTTTTTGTTTTATTTATTTGTCATTTGACTGTGGCCATGCTGGAGCACCACCTTTAGTCGAACAAATCAACCCCAGGACTTCTTCCTTGTAAGCCTAGTACTTATTCTATCGGTCTCTTTTGCTGAACTGCTAAGTTATGGGGACATTGGTTGTCAAGTGATGGTGGGGAGACAAACACAGATACACAAACACACACACATATATGACGGGCTTCTTTCAGTTTCGGTCTACCAAATCCACTTACAAGGCTTTGGTCAGCTCGGGGCTATAGTAGAAAACACTTGCCCAAGGTGTCACACAGTGGGACTGAACCCAGAACCACGTGGTTGTAATATGAATACAAAATACTTAGAAATCTTTAGTAATAAAATTAGAATAGGTCATAGCCTAACTAGCAACCTAGCTACTATTATAGCCTACATTAACAATAAAAAGCCAGACACCTACGAAACTAGGAAGAATAATAATAACCACAACAACCAATCCATTGATATAATAAGTGCTTCCCCAAATAACTCACCCTCTAAAGATACAGACAACCACCTTATAAATGATAATCCCCCTCACCATATTATAGGCACAGATAATCTTACTAATCTATGTGGCTGTAGAGATAAAAATACTTGTGAATTCATGAACAAATGTAAAACTAAAAATGTAATCAACAATTGTGATGTATTCTCCAATAATTACAAGAATACAACTATAAATGAAATGAAACTTAGATATAATTCCCATCTCTCAAGCTTCAGGAATAGAAATAAGGCTAACTCTACAGGATTAAGCAGTTACATCTGGGAACCTAAAGATAATAACATTAATTATAGATTAGAATGGCACATTCTGGCCAAAATATCTTCATAGAACCTTAAAAATAAATACTGCAATTTATGCATAAATAAGAAATTCTTCATTTTAATGGCCAAATCATAATTGCTTAATAAACAAGACAAGAAAAACTTAGCAAGCTTACATAAAGATAAATTCTTATTCTCTAAATATGCTAATACATACCTTACATTACTGTTTATTAGCTGACTTGTCTAACCTCTGATTACCTCTCTTCAACCCTCCCCCTTACCACATAGTACAACATAATATAAACCACAATTATATTCAATTTACTTTGACTAACTGAATTATTTATCTTAGATGCACAATGAACAACCGTAGCTATAATTCTCTTTAATATATTTACATTAAAGATAGAGCACAGCTGCCATTAACCCTTTCGTTACTAACCCGGCCATAGCCGGCCGAAAAATTTTTTGGTTCATAAGACTAACCCGGCCGTAGCCGGCCGAACGTACCCATTGTTATTTAAATGTATATTTGAACCTAAATCTCGTTAGTACATTCGTTAAAACACCTGATTTCACTTTGCAAACAGTTGAGTTATTGTCTCCGACATTGTTTGGCGTGATATTTGAACTCAGTGAATTTTGGAAGATTTTTTACTACATTTTTTGCGGCGTTAATTTTTTTCAACTTTGAAGATGGAGAGGAGTTTCATGCTATCAAGCAGTGATTCCGAATTTGAAGGTTTTTCAACAGAAGATATGGAG
>NC_068987.1:40441332-40442748 GCF_001194135.2 Octopus bimaculoides
AGATGAAATACGGGAATTTTTTGCCATAAATATTATTATGGGTATTAGACAGTTACCCAGAAAAACAAATTACTGGAGCGATCAGGAACCTTTTGGCGATGAATATATTTCCAGTATTATGAACGAGTACGATTCATGAAGCTGAACCAATATTTACATGTGAGAGACACTAGCAGTACCCGAGTACGTGGAGAACTTTCAGACAAAAATTATGCAATAGAATTGATTAAGAACCCTTTCTTTAATTATGTTCCAAATATCACATTAATATGTTGATAAATAAAAAAGTTACAGGTGTTTAATGAGACTAGTCTAAATTCAAGATTATTTTAGAATTTAATTGAAACTCATGAGGGGTGTATTTTGATCAGAAATATAGTAACGAAAGGGTTAACATATATATGATTAAACGAGCAATTCTATTCTAGCCAAGTTGATTTGTTTTAATTATATTAACGAGCCGTAAACCCTGACTACACATAACAACATTTTATTTATTTATTATACCTATTTACGTAACCCAGATTTATACTGTATATCGCACTTAAACTTTTAAGAGAGTCCTTAATTTTAAACTAGGGCATTATTTGTAATCATAGGGACTTACTAAGTAGACTCAAATAGCGTTATTTGTTATGATTAATGATACTGGATATTACTACCAGGTATAACTCTTTCAACTAACATTGCCGGTCAACTGGTCATTTTCCCCACTCACTGCTCCATTCATCTACTTTGAAGCAACTGTACACACATTTGCCATTTTTTAAGGATGCAAAAATGTAAGCCTAAACACCTAATGAACCTTTTTCTTTTTCTTTTCCTTATCTTTTTTTCTCCTGTCAATATTCCTCTGGTAAAATTCAAATCATTCTGAGGATGTTTGTTACATGGAATGAGACAAACACGCAAGTTTACCTCAAAAATAACTGAAACAGCTGTAAATGTTATCTTAACCATAATTAAACTATGATTATTCAATACTAATGATCAACTTCCAATTGTTACATGTTGTCCATTTCGTCTCGTTTTTTATCTGAATATATTAAACCACAGTTTACCCTTTAAATTACCAGCTACCTTACAGCAAGGCTTATACATAGTTAGGTAATACACCAGTAGTGCCTATGGATACAGTTATCCCTTAGACGGTTGCATAACCTTTAACTCACAATTTCTTTATATATATATATATATATATAAATTTAATGAATGGAGTAAAACGCATATTTTAACTGCATACTTTTATTTCCGTCATATGTTTCGAAGAATTACAATTTATGCGATCCATAGGGATCGGCAATGTTAAAAATGTAAACTTCTCATCAGGAATCGCCGATTCCTATGGATCGCATAAATTGTAATTCTTCGAAACATATGTCGGAAATAAAAGTATGCAGTTAAAATATGCGTTTT
>NC_068987.1:40442927-40451235 GCF_001194135.2 Octopus bimaculoides
CATATTTACAGGAAAAGGGTTCAACAAAATGTTCAAACTTTAAATTTATCTTTAAAAAATTGTTGTTTTACAGAAAAAGGTTTAATGTTGAGCTTTCAAAAGTTAGAAACTAGAATTAAAAAAATAAAAAAATTTTGATTGGCATTTTGTTGCCTACTTTGAAAAAATAATAGTTTTAATAATAAACTCTTCTCTTCCTCCTCTTTCTTTTCATTTTCTCCCCTCCATTCTATTTTTCAATCTTTTCTCTTCACCTGGGTCATCATCCTTCTTCCCAGACCTATCTCTTTCATGCTTCTTTTCCTTTTCCTTTTCTTCATTCCATTATTCACCTCCTTCCATCTTTCCTCTTCAAACATATCATTATTCTTCTTCCTGGGCCTACCTTAGTTTCATGTTTCTCCTCTCCTCATTTTTCTCTTCTCTCCTCCATTCCATTATTTGTCTCCTTCTGTCCTTAATCCCCAGAAAAATATTTCTACCTGTGCTTCTAAAAGAAATGATATAGTTAATCTTCATTTGTTAATAAAAGGGAATGAAGTAGTGGTATTTCCCCACCTTTAAAAATAAGATGTGTTTGCTAATGAGATGAGCATTTCAAAAAGTGCAACAAAATGTCAATTAAAATTTAAAAAATTTTTTTAATTCTAATTTCTAACTTTTGAAGGCTTGACATTTTATTAAACTTTTTTCTGTAAAACAACAATTTTTTTTAAGAAAAATTTAAAGTTTGAACATTTCTCCAAAGCAGGAAAATTTTTCCATTTAAATTTCTTGTTTTTTAAGATTATATTACATCATTTATTATTTAGATTATCATTCTAGTACCATTGCCATCATTAGCCCAATTTCTGGTTCACCCCCATACCATGTTGAGGTGATTGTTGGTTTTTATGGGGGAAGGGCCACCAGTGATTTTTAATTTTTATTTTATAACTTTTACTTCATAATTATCATTTAGGCTTGTTATTTCAATTAATTTTTTTCAAAAACAAAGCAACAATATTTTGGAAGGAAAATTGGCATTATAAGAAGTGTTAGTATCACTAACAGTATTCCATTTGTCAGCATAATTATAATTATTATTTGAAAAAAATACAAATTAAAAAACAATTTTCTTTTTTTATTTTGCATAAAGAATACAAGAATTCATAATATATGATAATATAATGTAATCACAGCAAGAGAGAGAAATAGAGACAATGGAGCTGTGCTGTATAATTGGTCAAGCACTGAACATGCTTGACTTAATAAAATGCTGGGTCGAGCTCAAATAATAAAATACAGGAGAGAGCTGAGTGAATTGTGAATATGAAGAGGTTCTTGAGTAAATAGTGTTAAAAAGATTTTATTAATCATTTTGCTATAAAACTTATATGAAAATAAAGGTTATAATACAATGATTAACGTATATGCAATTTTAACCAAGTTTAAGAAAGTTAATGGAAATTAAAGAATTGAATAAATCGATATTTCTAACTATTTCTAATGCATGCCAAGGTTACAGAATTATAGTCAAGGCTCATTTGAGCTCAACCCAACATTTTGTTGGGTCAAGCACATCTAGTGCTTGACCAATACATTTATTTAACTTGAGTATAATACACAACTGTTACATAAATATATGTGGTCTGATCAATGAGTATCTAGACAGTTGTCATAGTATTGAAGCTAAAGCATGCAGAGTGAAGCCACTTGGCACAGACTGACCTTGAACTCTGCTATGCAAGCACACACTTTTAATATTCTAGCTCACTTCTGCTGTTTACAGCAGTGCTTGGAAGGAACATATGTAGTGTGTGATCGTTGCAGTGACCATGGCAGAGAATCTGCATTAAATCTAGCCAAAAGCTTGGCGATACCTGCAGAAAGTGTATGGAGAGGAGTGTACGAGTGGTTCAGATGTTTCCAAGATGGCTGAAAAAATAACAATAGTGACATACATTCTGTGAGACCCACAACCAGCAGAACTGCGAAAAACTTTGCAGATGTGTGTGCAGCTGTGAGAGGAAATTGTTGAAATCCCATCCATGAGTTATCAGAAGATGTGCAGATTAGTTAGGGTTTAGTTCAGTCCATTATCACATGTCTGCCAAGTTTGTGCCAAAACTGCTTTCAGCTGACCAAAAGGACACTCAGGTTTCAATTGTGCAAGATTTCGTTAATTGTGTCGAGAACAAAGAAAACTTTTGGAAAATGGTCATAACGGGTGATGAATCATGGGTCTATGGCTATGACTCTGAAAAAAGGTTCAGTCTTCGCAGTGGAAGACCCCCAACATCTCCAAGACTGAAGAATGAGTCAAAGCAATGTGAAGACGCTGTTGACCGTTTTCTTCGACTACAAAGGGATTGTTCATCATGAATATGCTCCACCTGGTCGGACAGTAAACAAGGAATACTACCGTGATGTTTTGCAGCATTTGTGGGATGCTGTTAGTCAGAAAAAATCACAACTGCATGCATCTGGTGGGTGGTAATTGCACCATGACAATGCACCTGCCCATTCAGCACAGCTTGTGCAGTAGTTTTTGGCTAGGCACAGTATTCTCCAGGTCTGACAGCCACTGCGTCACATCTTGTGACTTATTCCTCTTTCCAAAAATCAATGCAACAATCACACTCTACACACGTTCCTTCCAAGCACTGCTGTAAACAGTGGAAGTGAGCTAGAACATTAAAACTTAGTGCACATGCACAGCAAAGTACAAGGTCAATCTGTGCCAAGTGGCTTCACTCTGCATGCTTTAGCTTTGTTACTATGGCAACAGTCCGGATACTTATTGATCAGACTACATATTCATTACTTTGGACATAAAACATATCTGATTATTCAACCCCAGACCACTCTTGAGCTAGCAGAACTATGATCAAAGATGTTTCAGCTTCACCAGCCAATCTGTTTTTCTGATACAGTATATCTAGAAATACATCATCAAATGCATTTTTTCTAAGAGACAGTAGGAAGTGATATGAAAGCAATCTAGCTGCTATTTCTAACAGATCAAGCAAACACATTGTCTCACATAATAACACCTGTACATCCCGCTGTTCATGCTACTCAGGTTGCCCTTGAACCCAGTGAAAAGGAAGATAAGTACTAATTTAATGAATTAATGAGAATTCGGAAATAGTGTTAATTAAATTTGACCTAGCAATGATCACTGGAAAGAAGAGACAACACATAACCAGAGAGAAGATATGACCAGGTTGGCGGTTTAACTTCTCTAGCGTTGTAAGATGGAAAGGAATAGGCAGAGTAGATAAGGAAGAAAGGACAGTAAAGCATGTTTGGGAGATAGAGGAAGAAATGTAAGAGCAAGAGAGGAAGTTACAGCAGTGTAATAGGGAAATGCAAACAAAAAGACAGAAAGAGAGAGAAAAACAGAGATAGAGATAGATAGATAGATAGAGAGAGAGAGAGAGGGAGAGAGAGAGAGAGAGACAGACAGACAGAAAGATCGATATGTAGAGAGAGGAGAGGACTCATAGATAGACAGGAGGATTGATACACAATTGACAGAAAGGGAAGGAGAATAATTTGAAAAGAGAGCAAACAAATATAGAAAGAGGAAGAGTGGGAGAGAGAAAAAGGAAACAGAAGAGACAGAGGGAAAGACAAAGAGAAAGAGATAGACAGAAAGAGAGAGAGACAGATAGATAGATAGATAGAAAGATATATATATATATATAGAGAGAGAGAGAGATAGAAAGATAGATATACAAAGAGGGGATGACTGACAGAAAGGGGAGGAGAATAAATAGGAGAGATTAAACAAACATAGATAGAAGAAAAGTGGGAGAGGATAAGTAAGAGTAAAATAGAGAGTTGAGCAAAATGTGAATATGAAGAGAGTCTTGAGTAAATAATGTTAAAAAGACTTTATTATTATAATTATAAGGCAGCGAGCTGGCAGAATTGTTAGCACACCAAGCGAAATGTGTAGCGGTATTTTGTCTGCTGTTAGGTTTTGAGTTTGAATTCCGCCGAGGTCGACTTTGCCTTTCATCTTTTCAAGGTCGATAAAATTAGTACCAGTTATGTACTAGGGGTCGACGTAATCGACTTAATCCCTTCCCCCAAAATTTGAGGCCTTATGCTTCCAGTAGAAAAGAATTATTATGATAATCATTGAAAATAAAGGTTATAATAGAATGAATATTTTAACATAAAGTATATGCAATTTTAATCAAGTTTAAGAAAATTAATGGAAATTAAAAAATTGAAAGAATTGATATTTCAAATGCGCAGCAAGGTTACAGAATTATAGCCTAGGCTCATTTCAGCTTGATCCAACATTTTGTTGAGTCAAGCACTAAATGTGCTTGACCAATATAAATATAAAACCAGTAAACTTAATCACCAAGATTATGAGACATTGGTTCAGACATAATCATGAAATTCCATATATAGTATGTAATTTTACATATCATCATCATCATCTTCATCATTAACATCTGTCTTCCATGCTGGTATGGGTTGGATGGCATGACAGGACCTGATGCATCTGAAAACTGCATCGTATCTGTTTTGGCATCATTTCTATTGTAGGATGTTCCTCCTAATGCCAACCAATATTTTTGTGGTACCAGTACTAGTGAGATCACCATGTATTGCAAAACTCAGATTGTCATTGATTGAACTGGGGAGCACTAGAGAGGAAGGCAGTTTTATGCTTGGTGATGATGAGTTAAAATATAGTAAGTCAGTATATATACAATAATATATAGCAGAGTTGATGTACTAAATCAGAACTAATTGAGGCAAGAATATTATTTGGTATTTAGATTTTCTCTTTTATTGGTGTCAGTCATTGAACTGTTACTATACTTGTCGCTGCCTTCTAGGTTTTTAATCACTTATATTGACTCTAGTACTTATTTCAGTTTGCTATTTGTTTTATCAATTTCCATTTGTTGAAGATTAGGTTACTTTTCGGCAGAAAGAGACACAACCTGATGCATCATTTTACATTGATACAGACATACATACATCAGACTTCTATAGTCTCTTTATATCAAATTCCATTCATAGGTACAGCATGGCTGCATGGTAAGAGGCTTGCTTCCCAACCACATGGTTCTGGGTTCAGTCCCACTGCGTGGTACTTTTGGCAAGTGTCTTCTACTATAGCCTTGGGCCGACCAAAGACTTGTGAGTGGATCTGATAGATGGAAGTCAAAAGAAGCCTGTTGTATATATGTGTGTGTGTGTATTTGTGTGTCTGTGTTTGTTCCTCCCCACCATCACTTGACAACCGATGTTGTTGTGTTTACACCCCTTAACTTACCAGTTCGGCAAAAGAATCTGATAGAACAAGTACTAGGCATACAAAGAAAAAGTCCTGGGGTTGATTTGTTCGACTAAAGGTGGTGCTCCAGCATGGCTGCAGTCAAATGACTGAAACAAGTAAAAGGATAAAAGAATGAAAGAATAAAGCATTGGTCAACCCAAGACACTTGCATCATATTCTGCATAGTAAGACTGAGTCTAGAACCACACCTCTTTACTTTCTCAGTACAAATCTTTCTGGGTTTGGCTTTACCTTTCATCCTTCCAGGGCCAATAAAATTGGTAGTAATGATAAAGTTTTTAAAATATATAACATTACTGTTTTGTGATAGAAAAGAATTCCAATATTTTAAGTAAGACTTCTTTTTTTTAGAATGCTAAACAAGAGAAAGGCTTTTCTTAAAACACTACAATTCTCTTCTCCTTACATTATACTTTTAATACGAAAATTTTAAAACTCTATGAAACTGATTCAATGACTAGTCTACTTGCATTCTAGTGTTTAATATTAAGTATCAGTAATTAACAATACCTACTCACTTTGGAAACAAATGACATTATACTGATATAAGGAATAATTATTTTTAAAATAACAAATTTGACAGACAGCCTTACTGTGTCATGCACAATCAATTGCAGTGTAAGAGTCACAATCAAAACTTGAATCAGGATAGTTCACTCAGTATGCCAGAGGCTTACCACCTAGGCTATAGTGGTGTGTACCATGTATATTAGATATTTGTTATGACTCACCAAGTATGTTGCTTCCATCAGAATAACCAATGTGTCTCTGATAAATGGTGTTATTTGCAAATTCCTCACTCATGTTCAGTTGTGCTTCAACTTTTTTGTAAGATGTTAATGTCTAGAAATGAAAATACAAATCATATTATAATTATTGGCACCTTTGTTTAAATGTCTATTTTTTCAGCATTTTCTTTGCATTTTAATATATATATTTTTTTATAGGTTTGTTCTAAATGAAGGGGTAATGGTGGCCATGGCTTTGGTAGGTCCTCTTTTGAGACTGGCTACATTGATGCAGTTAGCCTTTCTCTTGGACAAGTTGACAGCTGCAAGAAAAACATGTGTGTGTATGAATTTTTAGAGAGCCAAGTACAGGAGTGAATGAATCTATATTACATCATAGAGATGAATGAGTCAATATTACAGTATAGGGGTGGATCCACATAACACCACTCTATTAAATCCCATGTTATATATAGTGTGACATGCAATCAATCATCTTCTGTACTAGTAATGTCAAGTAGAGATAGAGGAAATCCAACAAGGAAGCTTCTATGTCAGGGGTTAGGAAACCAGGTACTGATTTATTTTGTAGAGCTGTTAGTTTGTAAAATTAAAGATTACTTATTTTTCTGAGCACAGAACATGCACTCCAGTGCATCTTAAGCATCTGCAATTCATCTATGGTACTGAAAAGGTTCCCTGTCTCCATCCCTGGTATATGTAGTTACTTGACTTTTTAAAAATAGCAGCCAAATTTTCCTCAAATTACACCACATTATCTTGACAAACAAAGAGGCAAGATACATTGAGTAATGTAGTCCTAAATACCTATGACTGAAAAAAGTAATTGCATCTCGATTACTTTTGATGAGAAGTCTACTCAATTAAAAGTGACAAGAGCTAAAAATCAACAACATTTAGATTAGCAGAAACCATCCACTTCTTATAGACATTTTTCTTAACTGATGAAAAGCAGGGGATTCATACAAAAATACAAATCACAACTGCATAAACTTTAGCAAAGTACATTCACCAACAACTACTCACACAAACTCATTCAACCACCTTCACATGTTGAATTTACACAGCTTACAACCTAAACTTTAGGCACAATCGTGACTGTTTCTCATATGACACTAACACACAAATTTAGTGGAGAACAAAATTCTATGCCAACATACGTACAAATCATAACCACTTGGCTACAAACAACCTCTGTCCACTTTATCACTTAACAGATTAAATTTAGAGAGCCTTGATAGTTTGAGACAGTCACCAGACACAATCGTTCAACAATGTTAGCCTTAACTTTCAGTGCAAAAACTACTGTCACATGACATGGACATAGCTGGGAACTTACAAAAATTTGTAAGCCTAGTTACATGTTCACCCTCTGCCAATCAAATTGTATCCAAAACAGATACTAATTTGAGCCATGGTCTCTCTAATTTTTGAACTTCAGTCAGAAACAAAACAGTTGTGTCTTTCTATCTCACTTAGCTTTTGAAAATCAGAAAAAATCTGTGAAGCTGGTTAAGCCTTTAAATATAAATCACCTAAAAGACTCCCATTTTCAACTCCTTTTTTCTATATTTCTACTTGTACATAATAAAATAACTTTGTTTTCTATATATACTTGCTACACAATGAACAAAAATGCCGCAAAAGCCCGACCAAAATGACATGTTGAACCTAGAGATTCAAAAAGAACTAAAAGAGATCTCCTCCAAGCTCTCAATCTTATCCAACAAAACCAACCAGATAGAGACCTACACTAAAGAATCTCTCAAAGTAAGAAGAAATACTGAAGAGGTAGTGATTATCCAAACCCTAAACCAGTAATGCAAAACTATAGAAATAGTAATGCATCAGATGCCAGAATAAAATTCAAAAACAGAGCAAGAAAATAACATTGATCTGTGACAACAAATCAATTAAAACACTCTTAAACATATATAGAACCAAAACCTCACAGCCTACAAATTTTCCTTTTGGCACTTTATTAAAGACTAGCAGAGATACCCAGCATTGCTCGGGATTAAAATGGCATAGTTTGTATAGTCACCCATATAGTTAACAAGGTGATACACAAAGGAGTCATACGCAATGACTGGCGTAGCAGCACCATAGTCAACTGCTACAATGGTAAAGTTGACGCTTTAGATACAAATAATTACAGAGGTATCAAGTTGTTGGATCAGGTAATGAAGGTCACAGAGAGGGTCAAAGCCCAACTAATTAGGGAGAGAGTCAGTTTAGATGAGAT
>NC_068987.1:40451245-40463940 GCF_001194135.2 Octopus bimaculoides
GGGTCAAAGCCCAACTAATTAGGGAGAGAGTCAGTTTAGATGAGATGCAGTTTGGGTTCATTCCAGGAAAAAGCACCACTGATGCTATATTTCTGGTAAGACAGCTGCAGGAGAAGTATTTAGTCAAAGATAAACCTCTGTACCTGGTTTTCGTTGACATGGAGAAAGCCTTTGACAGGGTCCCCCGATCCCTTATCTGGTGGTCAATGAGGAAACTAGGGATAGATGAATGGTTAGTGAGAGCTGTGCGAGCCATGTACAGGGACACTGTCAGTAAGGTGAGGGTTGGCAACGAGTATGGTGAAGAAGTCCAGGTAGAGGTAGGGGGTCCACCAAGGTTCAGTCCTCAGCCCCCTCCTATTTATTATAGTCTTCTAGGCAATATCAGAGGAATTCGAGATAGGATGCCCCTAGGAGCTCCTCTATGCTGATGACCTTGCTCTAATTGCTGAGTCACTATCAGAACTAGGAAAAGTTTCAGGTGTGGAAGCAAGGATTAGAATCGAAGGGACTTAGAGTCAATCTAGCTAAAACCAAAGTCCTAATAAGTAGGAAGGCAGACAAACCACAAACCCCTTCATGTAGATGGCCCTGTTCAATTTGTGGAAAAGGCGTAGGTGGAAACTCTATAAGATGTAGCCAGTGGAAGCTATGGACACATAAAAAGGTGCAGCAATATCAAAGGAAGGCTAACTAGGAAGATAGTTTTTGTATGTGGCAGATGCTCAGGAGCAATAAACACTGAAAATATGCAGAGAACAACTGCCACATTCCAGGGAGAAAAACTAGAAGTAGTTGATAGCTTCCGTTACCTAGGTGACCAAGTCAGTAGCGGGGGAGGGTGCCCTGAAAGTGTAGCTGCTAGAATAAGAATAGCCTGGGCAAAGTTCAGAGTGCTCTTACCTCTGCTGGTGACAAAGGGCCTCTTGCTCAGAATAAAAGGCAGTCTGTATGATACACGTGTACAAACAGCCATGCTACATGGCAGTGAAACATAGGCTGTGACTGCTGAGGACATGCATAAGCTCACAAGGAAGGAAGCCAGTATTCTCCGATGGATGAGTAATGTCAGTGTGCATACTCGACAGAGTGTAAGTACCTTGAGAGAAAAGTTGGACCTAAGAAGCATCAGTTGTGGTGTGCAAGAGAGACGATTGCGCTGGTATGGTCATGTGGCAAGAACGGATGAGGATAGCTGTGTGAAAAAGTGCCACACCCTAGCGGTTGAGGGAACCTGTGGAAGAGGTAGACCCAGGAAGATCTGGGATGAGGTGGTGAAGCATGACCTTCGAACATTAGACCTTTGGAAATGTGTGTGAGAAGACCCAGCAAGCCAAGTGAGAGCATAACCCATGGCCTTTGCCAGGTGTGTAACCAGCCCACTTATGTGTACCTTTCCTTCATCGGTCACTAAACTCTGCTTGCGAAGACTTGTTGAGGCAAGTGATATCAAAATCGAAATTGAACCAAATTTGACAACTGGCACCCGTGCCAACCTCTCCTTCATTGGACACTAAACTCTGCTTTCGAAGACCTGTTGAGGCAAGTGAAATCGAACCAAATTCGATGACTGGCATCTGTGCCAGTGGAGAGCTAACAGCACGATCTCAGCGTGATTATTGCCAGAGCAACTGTCTGGCTTCTGTGCCGGTGGCACGTAAAAAGCACCATTTGAGCGTGATTGTTACCAGTGACGCCCTACTGGCACTTGTGCTGGTGGCACATAAAAAACATTTGAGCAAGGTCATTGCCAGTGCCGCTGGACTGGCTCCTGTGCAGGTGGCACATAAAAAACACCATTTGAGCATGGCCGTTGCCAGTACCGCCTGACAGGCCCTCGTGCCGGTGGCATGTAAAAGCACCCACTACACTCTCAGAATGGTTGGCATTAGGAAGGGCATCCAGCTGTAGAAACTCTGCCAGATCAGATTGGAGCCTGGTGCAGCCATCTGGTTCACCAGTCCTCAGTTAGCATGGAAAGTGGATGTTAAACGATGATGATGATATATATATATATATATATATATATATATATATATATTACAGTTATGTTGAAACAGCTGATACAGTAAGTGCTGCATTGATGACAAACCATTTGTGGAGTAAATTTTAAAGCTTTGCATAAATGACAATTTGAGTTTAGCACACCAATTTGGACAGAATTATCATTTTCATAAGAATGGGATGGATCATATCTGAAAGTAGCTCCAGGTGTTGTGAAGAACAAATTTGTATGTGGTCTGTTTCTGAGAGCCATTCTATTGGACCTCTGTGTAATCTGGCATGCTAGACATTGTTTGAATGATTCAGCATAAAATGCTGCAGCATGCCTTTGCTGATCTTAGGAAAGTCTAATCTCCCTTCCTTCTTGGGACTCCATCAAACATGCTACAGCATGCTTTTGCTGATGTTGAGAAAGTCTCCTCTCCCTTCTCTCTTGAGACTGTACTTGACATGCTGCAGCATGCATTTGGTGATCTTTGGAAAGTGTCATGTCCCTTCTGTATTGAGACTCCATCTAACGTGCTGCAGCATGCTGTTACTGATATTAAGAAAGTCTCATGTCCCTTATGATTTGAGACTCTCACCTTCGATTTTCTGCAGAGATTACGTTTTTTCTTTGGTGGCATACTTTTTTCAATATTTTAAACAAAAAATTTTGAACATAGAAAAAAAATATACATTAATCTCTATTTTTGTAAGTAGTTGTATGTAGTATGTCTATATTTTTGTATGCAGTATAAATTAACAAAATATAAGCAAATTGTAAATACCTTGCAACCTTGCAACTTCTGCGATAATTTTTTTAATATAACTTGGACCTTCCATGTAATTGTTTTTTGTCAAGAGTTTCACCTCAAGCCATTCATGTCACATATGTATATGTATGTGTAAATGTATGTGCGTGTTTAATAATGTATGTAACGGGTGTGCAAAGATACACACACTCACAGACACATACATATGTGACGATACACACATATACACTCTCACATACATATAATAAGAGAGACACATACAAATATACATTCATGCACGTCAGATGTCACATGTGTATATGTATATGCAGATGTGAGTGTATGTTTAATAATGTACCTAACACAGAAACACACAGTCAGAGAGACAAACACTCATACACCCACATACACTCAGAGACACATACACTCTCATATATGTGACGTGGTCATTGTCATGGCATAAAATGTCCTTTACTATCTCATATGTATCGAACGTCCAAACACATACACATGAAGTGAAACAATATTATAGTCTTATTTATTTATTTATGTGCCCTTTTAAAGCCCAGCCAGGCTCATGGGCCTGGATTCCCGGTTTCTATGGCGTATGTGTTCTCCCCAGCTGGACGGGACACCAGTCCATTGCAGTGTTACTCAAGAAACAGGAAGAAAGAGTGAGAGAAAGTTGGGGCAAAAGAGTACAACAGGGGTCACCACCAGACACTGCCAGAGCCTTGTGGAGCTTTAGGTGTTTATGCTCAATAAGCACACACAATGCCTGGTCTGGGAATTGAAACTGTGGTCTTCCGACCGCGAGTCTACTGCCCTAACCATTGGGTCATTGCACCTCCACATATTATAGTCCTATCACATTAGAATTAAAAGTGAAACAATATTACATCACACAAGGAAGTCAATTTGTGGACAGAAATTACAAACCCCAGCTGTAAAAGAAAATAGGTTGAGCGAAAAAACTTAGTCACTTTAGGATATCTTTTTCTAATGCATGAACACTCAGTGGCATGGTTGAATTCTCATTTGTTAGTAATGAAGGCTTATTGGTTGTATCATAACGGTTTACAACAGAGGGAGAAGTGTAAATAGTGTATTTAAGTAGACGAAGTGCAAAAAAGTTAACCCTTTTGTTACCAACCCGGCTGAAACTGGCTCTGAGTACAAATGTCTTATTTTCATAAGTTTTGTATTAAAATCTTCTACCAAACCTTAGTCCTATTTATGTTCCTAACACTAGCTGAATGATAACTAAGTTATTTTACTAAATTCTTTGTTATATTTAAAGTAATTGAAAGAAACACAGAGCATCTCAAAATAAATACAGTAATATTGTAGGGATAATGTACAAATAGCATGAAGACAAAGATATTTATGCATGACAGAGAGGGAGAAAAACAGAGAGAGAGAGTGAATGAGTGAAAGAAACAAACAGACTTAAAGAGAGCAAGTATTGCAGAGGGTGTGAGAAACAGAAGACAAAAGGTAGAGAATCGCTAGAAAACTGCAGAAGTCAAAGGGAGAGAATCAGCTGAAAACTGCAAATTTTACAGAAAAACCCATGTGAAAAACTCAGTTGGTTTCTCGCATTATGCAGGAGCTCTGGGCAAAATGTTATAGTCCATAACCATCCTTAGTATATAAGTAATGTATGTGTAAAGTCTGATGAAAATCAGTTGAAAACGGTAGAAATGCATATGTACTACACACACACACACACACACACACATCCTTTGTCTTATATATATAGATAACAGCAGAATGGAATCCTCCCCAAAAACTACAAATAAAGCCAATTTCTAATGAACCCAAACAAAAACAAAAACTTAGGAAAAAGATGGCTTTAGACAAGTTCTGAATGGAAATCAACTATTACGATTAATAACAAATTCCAAGAAAAATTCAAAACAGGCACAGGAGTAGCTGTGTGTTAAATAGCTTGCTAACCAACCATATGGCTCCGGGTTCAGTCCCACTGTGTAGTACCTTGGGCAAGTGTCTTCTACTATAGCCTCAGGCTGACCAAAGCTTTGTGAGTGGATTTGGTAGACGAAAACTGAAAGAAGCCTGTCATGTGTGTGTGTGTGTGTGTGTGTGTGCGTGTGTGTGTGTGAGTGTGTCCCTAACATCACTTGACAACCAATGTTGTTATGTTTACATCCCCATAACTTAGCAGTTCGGCAAAAGATGCTGATAGAATAAGTACTAGGCTTGCAAAGAATAAGTTCTGGGGTCGATTTACTCAACCAAAGGCGGTGCTCTAGCGTGACCACAATCAAAATGACTGAAATAAGTAAAAGAATAAAAGAAAAACTGATGTACAAATGCAAAAACAAATTTCAAACATATCTCAAGGCCTAATCCTGGAAAATACAATTAAACTTTGGAGAGAAAAATGTAAAAACGAAGAATTAGTATTTCTCATCAATGAAAGAAAAGTGTTCTTTGGTTCACCAATTACTTTTTAAAAAATGTTTTTTTATAACTGTATGTTACTTTATATATTTTTGTGGTACTAATTCAAAATATTAAAGAAGGTCTTTCCCATTACCTCTAATGATAAAATATACCATAATTATTCGTAGTTAAATCCACATATGGTAAGAAAAAATAAAGGAATATAAATGAATTTCATACTTTATTTAGCAAAATGAAATGGTACAAATGCAATTACAAAGTGAGAAAATAGATTTTTACAAGGGTTCCATTCATTTTTTAGGTTCAATACCTTAAAATTTATTCTTTTTCTCTTGGAAACAACACCTGAAACTCTTTCACCTGTGAGTATTTGATGGATATTGATGATGCAACATCCAGCAGTAGTTGACCATCATATTGACATTCCATTTTCCCTGATATCTTCTTTCATATCCTTTATGTGATGATGAAATTTTCCCTCTGCCTCTCACTCACATCCCCCAGATTTTCCAGAAAGAAATTCAATGGGCACATAGAAAATGAACTTTAATGCTCATTTCACATCCTAAGGCCTCAAACTTTTCTAGCATTCTTTCCACTATATCTTCTTAGTTTTCAATCCTTGTGATTACCAAAAAAGTACATTGTAAAAACTAATCAATGCATCTTTTTTGAGAATCACAAAGAGATATTTCAAAATTTTCATCTTTGACAAATTTCCTGATATCTGACCATCTTCAACTATGGCATCTGATAGAGCAGGAAATGCTGCACAATTACTTGAAGCTTTCTTCATCCTGTGACAAAGCTTTCATGAATTGCTTTATGAGGCTAAGTCTTATGTGTAAAAGAGGCAAAAAAACCCTTTTCCGATCAACCAAACTTCTTTGAAGGATATTCTTTGTTCCTGGTATAAGCTTATCCCTACTTAGCCATTCTTTTTTAAAACCAATGAAGTTTCCTGGCTCTACTGTCCCTTTTACACAAGAAACAAGGAAACTCTGTACTATCTGACTGTTGTCCAAGCAGCATGCAAATTATTTTCAAGTTGTCAATTTTGAATTTGACCTTGTATAAAAGTGACATCAAATCTTCATGTTTCCTTCATGATCCCTGAGTGTCCAACAGGGATGGAAACATTTATTACCATTATGCAGTAGAACAGCTTTAAGATTTCTCTTTGAAGAATCAATAGTCACTATTTTTGAGAGCAGTAACTTATGCTGAATTTTCCTATTAGTTCTGATGGATTTTTACAATAAACCAAATTTTCTTGAACATAAAGAACAAATTCTTTTTCATAGTTACAATACCAATAGAATGATGCATGAGGAGTTAAAATATTAGATTTAAGTCTGGAACATAAAAGCTCTGCTGACTCCTTTGTGAGCCCTAAGTCCCTGATTAAATCATTTAATTTGCACTGGCTGAATAGTTGAGGTTCTTCATCTTCACTGCTATTAAAGTCTTCATCATCATAGCTATTTCTGCCTTCTGACTCAGAAATTTAGTGCATGTCTTCAAGGTTTCCTGGTGGTGATGGGACTGGTGGTGATGGGACTGGTGGTGATGGGAACATCTGGTCCATGGGCAACAGGTTGCAATTCAGATGGGAGACTTGGATAAACAATGTTTTTTCCACTCTTCAAATTGTGCTCCTGCACCTTACATGAGCAAAAGTAATAGTCGTCACCTAGATTTTTAGGCTCTCTCCATATCACTGGAACACCAAAATAAAAAGACTTCTTTGTACATTTTATCTGTTATCTTAGTTCTTCAACACAAATTGAGCAGGCCTTATTTTGGTCTCCTAATTTCACACCGAAGTAGGCATAATAAGAGTTTTTAATAAATTTAATATTCATAAACTTGCCACAAATGTAACAAAAGTTATCTGGGATTGTTGCACATCTAGAAGATATCTTTGCTTCAAATTATGTGGTAACTCATTCCTGAAGAAAGTTAAGAAAGTTAAAATTCAAAAATCCCATTCACAACTGACTAATCAAGTACTTAAAAATGAAAATTATATTCACCAAATTCATCATCATCATCATCATTGTCATTTAACGTCCACTTTCCAGGCTGGCATGGGTTGGACGGTTTGACTGAGGACTGGTAAGCTGGGAGTCTGCACCAGACTCCAATCTGATTTGGCAATGTTTCTACAGCTGAATGCCCTTCCTAATGCCAACCACTCCAAGAGTATAGTGGGTGCTTTTTACATGCCATCAGCATGGGAGCCAGTCAGCTGGCACTGGCATCAACCAGGCTTGAATGGTGCTTTTACATACCACCAGCATGGGTGCCAGTCAGGCAGAACTGGCATTGGTCATACTCAAATGGTACTTTTTACATGCCACCAGCACAGGTGCCAGTCAGGCAGCACTGGCATCGGCCATGCTTGAATGTTGCTTTTTACATGCCACCAGCACATGTGCCAGTCAGGGGACACTGGCATTGGCCACGACTATAATTTCACTTGGTTCAACAGGTCTTTACAAGCACAGCATATTGCCTGATGATTGAAGGGTACTTTTAAATGGGCCAGTTATGTGACACTAGCATCAGCCACAGCTACGATCTCACTTGGCTTGCCAGGTCCTCTCATGCACAGCATGTCTCCAAAGGTCTCGGTCGCTTGTCATCTCCTTGATGAGGCCCAACATTTGAAGGCTGTGCTTCACCACCTCATCCCATGTCTTCCTGGGTCTATCTCTTCCATAGGTTCCCTTCACTGTTTGGGTGTGACACTTCTTCACACAGCTGTCCTCATCCATATGCAACACATGACCATACCAGTGCAGTCGTCTCTCTTGCATACCATATCTGATGCTTCTTACATCCAACTTTTCTCTCAGGGCACTTACACTCTGTCATGTATGCACACTGACATTACACATCTAGCAGAGCATACTATCTTCATTTCTTTCAAGTCTACGCATGTCCTCATTAATCACAGCCCATGTTTCACTGCCATGTAGCACGGCTATTTGCACAGACAATTCCAGAATACTCCAACAACTAAATGATTCAACTAAAAGAATCCAAGTTCTCCTTCCTGCTAGACTGAACTTTTTCCAGAACTGAAGATTACAACATACACAATGGATAAAAAAGTAACAACTTAAAAAACAATTACAGATAGAAGCAACCACAATCCAGACCTACAAATATACAAATTCAATACAAAAGAGTATATAACAACAGAGAAAATATCAATAAATATCAGGTCATTAAGAATGAAATGTCTGATTTTGAACCGAAAGTTTATTTTACTCTATCTCATTGCACCTACATTATCAACACAATTTTGCCATTCTATTGGTAGCTTATTTATGCTGGCAGCAAAGAATTCTAGAGAGCAAGAGGTGATGAAATCACAAAAAGCTGTTTTTGTATCTTCTTCAGATTTGAAGTTTTTTCCTTGCAAAAAGTTGTCTAAAGCCTTGAAAAAATGATAGCCATTTGGTGCAAGGTCTGGTTAATATGGTGGATGACAGAATAATTTCAAGTTCAGTTCCTATAACTTGTGCAACGTGAGGTCGAGCATGTGTCTTGCAAGAGAATTGGCCTGCTTCTATTGACCAATCTCAGTTGTTTAATTGCAAGTACACTCATCATTTCAGTCAATTGGTTGATGTATACATCTGGTGTAATTGACTTACCAGGTCTCATGAAGCTGTAGTGCATGACCACCAAACAGACACCATTAGCTTTTTTTCGTGTTTTAGCACTTCATCTCTATCTAACCACCATGCAGAACGCTTGATATTGTTGAAAAGAATCCATTTTTCATCACACATAACAATATGATGCTAAAATGGTTCACTTTTATGCTGTGACAACATTTGATGCTCTTTCAGTTCGTGTGATACCCATTTGTCCAGCTTCTTTACCTTGCCGATTTGATTCAGATGGTCCAATACAGTTGGAATTGAAACGTCAAACCTTGCTGCTAACTCACGCATAGTTTGATGTTTCGAGCTGTCTGGGATGCATTGGTTCCACAGTGGAACTCATATTCATAAACAACATGACTTTTTGATCTATCCATGGGTTCACAAAAATTGATTTACAAGAGAAAACTCACAATATAATCAGACACCATGAAATGCGTTTCAAAAAGTGATGATGTAACTCTTCAATGTTGTAAAACAAAGAATTGTCAGGATAAAACATTAGAGTTAATGACTGTCAAACTTGGTGCATTAAGAAAATTGAACTTTTCATTCTTAATGACCTGATAGTAATACACGGATGAATTCAAAACATTGTTGCTTAGACCCAGCTGACAGAATTCTTCACACCCATTGATACAAACTGAAGATGAGAAACCAAAGATAATTAACCTATTCAAAAGAACTCTTTTAGTACAAGAAATTAACATGCTCTCAAAAGGCCTAAAATTTACTCCAACACCACAATACCCTAAATCTAAAGAAATACAGAATCATATTTTATAGTTCAGTAGCAATTGCACCTAACAGAGGAGTTATTTGATAAAAAATACAGGGACAAAAAAGCAGTTGCAAGCCTATGAAAAGTAAGAACAAAGCATTAGATAAATTTTGTGATTTTTTGTCCACCTTCCCATACAAAGAACTACTACACTCTAAAATCAAACCCAATACCATTTGAAAGGAACAGAAAATTATACATGAACTCAAAAACAAATAATAATTAAGGAAGCAGATAAGGGAAGTGCTGTAATTATTATGGATGCTGAACATTATAAAAGTGCTATATTATCTCTACAACAAAATACAACCAATTACAAAAAGGTAAACAGTTACCAAAAATCAAAGACGATGACAAAACTTAACACACTCATTCACTAACACCTAAAGGGTTTAACAAACGATGTGACTACCTAACTAATTTTGAATGCAAAATTAGCTACTTCTATGGTCTCCCCAAAATTCACAAGAACCAAACTATTAAATCTTTAATAGTTGTAAAAAATCAAGTTCAAGTTGTATAAACACACAACGTCCCACCGAAGACCAATTGTAGCAGGTCCAAAATATGAAACATACAGACTCAGCAATTTTATAAATACACTCCTGAAACTGGACCTGTTAAACCACCTCCCGAAAGTTATCAATAAAGATACCATTATTGTATAATTTTATGCAGTAAACCTCTATACCACAATCCCATACCAATATTGATTAGAGGTAATAGGTTTCTGACACAAAAAATCCCTGACAGAATAGAAAAGAGTTTCATAACCAACAGATTCAAATTCATCATTGAAAACATTTTTTTTTACTTTAATGGCAATATTTACATGCAAATATCTGAGACCAAGAGGTTTACAAAAGTTTCTCTGACTTATGACAATTTAGTCATGGTATACATGGAAGTCCAGAAATATGAACAATCTTAATTAAAATATTACTTGATGACTGCCTGCTTCTGTGGATGCACATATTTGACCAGCTTATTGATTTCAAAACCCTAATTAACAGTATAAATAATAGTATTAACTTCACCATGGAATAGAGTAAAGCTCAACTACCATTCATGAACATTCTAAGCATCAAAACGGAGACAAACATTGAAACGTACATTCATTACAAAAGCAGAATCCAAATAATACCAGCTGTTCTCCTAATACCATCCCAAACACACAAAGATTAATATTTCATTTAATTAAGCAAGAAGAATCTGCACAACAGTTTCAAATTTCAAAACTTATAATAAAATATTTCAAGAATGAAAACAAATACTACCTGTGGTAAGTAGCTTGCTTACTAACCACATGGTCCCGGGTTCAGTCCCACTGCGTGGCATCTTGGGCAAGTGTCTTCTACTATAGCCTCGGGCCGACCAAAGCCTTGTGAGTGGATTTGGTAGATAGAAACTGAAAGAAGCCCGTCGTATATATGTATATGTATATATATATATGTGTGTGTGTGTGTTTGTGTATCTGTGTTTGTCCCCCCCCCCCAACATCGCTTGACAACCGATGCTGGTGTGTTTATGTCCCCGTAACTTAGTGGTTCAGCAAAAGAGACCGATAGAATAAGTACTAGGCTTCTAATGAATAAGTCCTGGGGTCGATTTGCTTGACTAAAGGTGGTGCTCCAGCATGGCCACAGTCAAAAAGACTGAAACAAGTAAAAGAGTAATGTTAATAGCCAATAGAATAGAATGAGTCAGAGCAATAGATATTAAAAAATTACAAAAAACAAACAGCACACCCATCTACTGCATCCAACTCCTGTATGTGTGTAATATATCCAGGGTTCTGTATCTCTTGAGAGACTTTTGTGTCATCTGCATAGCTAGCAAGGGTGGCTATCTGAGTAACTGAGAGGGCCACTATGAATAGCAGTGGCCCTAAGACAATACTGTGTGGACTACCACTCATTATTTGTGACTCCACTGGCCATCACTGAGTGACTTCTACCTTTCAAAAAGTCATGTAGCCACTTTTCAAGTTTTTCAACAAAGCTAAGATCATGTAACTTGTGACATATCATACCATGGTCAATTTTACTTAAGGGTTTTGCAAAGTTGAGATATATCACATCCACATTTCAGTTGTGTCAAGCAGCATCTACCTGGTTGAAAACTGTGCTGGGTGCCAGTCAACAAATCATTCTCTTCAAGGAACACAATTAGTTTTGTTCGGACAATTCCTTCCATGACTATGCTGATGTGTGAAGTCAGAAAGAGGCCAATCATTTTTAGCATCTGCTCTGCTTCCTCCTTTATGGATAGAACACATTATTCCCTCCTTCAATTTGCCTGGGACCTTACTTTTTGCAAAGAAGCTCTGAGAAAAAAGCTGCAGTGGTTTTGCAAGGGCTCATTTGCATGGTTTGAGAAGGAGTGCTGGGAATCTATCGGAGCCAGCATCTGAGTTTGCATCTACCTCATCTATGGGCAGTATTATATCTTCTTCAATTATTACTGCCTCCTCGGTTACAGGCGAAGTAGTAAAGAACTTCGCTAGTTTATTCACTTGCCTGTGTCCTAAAGGGGTAGTGAACAAGGGCCCGGGAACACCTGCACCCCCTAGAATTTTCAGGGGGTGCAAGATCAAAATTTGCACCCCCTACATAATCTTACCAGTTTCAGAAAAAAGTGTCTAAAATCTATTGGTATAAAATGCTTAAGTTCGATCTCGTTTCAAAACAAAGAAAAATAAAAAAATAAATAAATAAAAGTGATGAAGCTTGCATAAAATTCCTTAGGGAGTTTAGGACCACTAATTTCTGAAGGAAAGTAGCGTCAAAATACAAAAAAATAAGTGACAATAACAACAGTAGCAGCAACAATAACAACAATAAAACCATCATGTATGGTTAATTTTGAATATATAGCATTACTTGAATTCTTGAAGACAGCTCCCACCCAGTTTCTGTCTGTCAATACTTCTCTCCATCTTTCAGATCCACTCCCAAATTCTTTGTAATTGGTGTTGCTAAAGACTTAAAACACCGTTGACTGGATTCGACCGTTTGACCCCAGTCTAAAAATAAAACCCCTTCAAAATTCTTTCAATACAAAACG